>NC_081412.1:61846501-62146501 GCF_030272615.1 Cryptomeria japonica
CTCTACCTCTCTCCCTCTCTCTCCCTTCCCCCTCTTCTCTCCCTCTCTCCCTCTCTCTCCTTCTCCCTCCTTCTCTCCTTCCCTCTCTCCCTCTCTCCCTCTCTCTCCCTTCCCTCCTTTTCTCTCCCTCTCTCCCTCTCTCTCCTTCTCCCTCCTTTCTTCCTTCCCTCTCTCCTTGTCCCTCCTTCCCTCCTTCCCTCCTTCCCTCTCTCCCTCTCTCTCCCTTCCCTCCTCTTCTCTCCCTCTCTCTCCCTCCATCCCTCCCTCCTCTATCCCTCTCTCTCCCTCTTCTCTCCCTCTCTCCCTCCCTTTACCTCTCCCTTGCCCCCTCTTCTCTCCCTCTCTCCCTCTCTCTCCCTCTCCTCTCCCTCCCTCTCCCTCCCCCTCTCTCTTCTCTCCCTCTCCCTCTCTCCTCTCTCTCTCTCTCTCTCTCTTCCTCTACCTCTCTCTCTCTCTCTCTCTCTCTCTCTCTCTCTCTCTCTCTCTCTCTCTCCCCCTCTCTCTACCTCTCACCCTCTCTTTTCCTTCCCCCCCTCTTCTCTCCCTCTCTCCCTATCTCCCCCTCTCCCTCCTTCCCTCCTTCCCTCTCTCCCTCTCTCTCTCCCTCTCCTCTCTCTCCCTTCCCCCCCTCTTCTCTCCCTCTCTCCCTCCCTCTCTCTCTCTCCCTTCCTCCATACCCCTTCTTCTCTCCCATCTCTCTCTCTCTCTCTCTCTCTCTCTCTCTCTCTCTCTCTCTCTCTCTCTCCCCTTCCCTCTCTCCTTCTCTCTCTCCCTCTCCCTTCCTCAATACCCCTTCTTCTCTCCCACCCCTCTCTCTCTCTCTCTCCTTCCCTCCCTCCGTCTCTCCCTCCCTCTCTCTCTCTCTCTCTCTCTCTCTCTCTCTCTCTCTCTCTCTCCTTCTGTCTCTCTCCTCCCTCTCTCTCTCTCCCTCTCCTCTCTCTCCCTTCCCACCCTCTTCTCTCCCTCTCCCCCTCTCTCTCCCTCTCCCTTCCTCCATACCCCTTCTTCTCTCCCACCCCTCTTCTCTCTCTCTCTCTCTCTCTCTCTCTCTCCCTCCCTCTACCTCTCTCAATAGCACGTATGAGGTACTAAAGCTATTAGTTCCCTGCCCTGCCATAACTTTTTTAAGGCTTAGTAGCCCTACGCAGTACTTATTACTCATTATCATGTACGGGTACAATTCCCATCATTCGTTTCCCTATGATAACATGTTTAGGCTTAGTAGCATGTATGCGCTACATATATCAGCCCAGAATGGGAAAAAAGAATATTGTTTGGCTTGTCAACATTTTATGGTCTAACAGCACGTACGCAGTTTATAGACATAGGTTTAGTTTCCCAAGAGCCTCAATGACCTCAAAAGAAGTTTTTGAGGTCATTAAAGGCCCCACTGAAATTGTGTCTGGACTTCTATCACTGTTGTATACATAAAAGTAAGTGAATTTTTTTGTTTTTGCATGATTTGAAATGATTGAAATGTTGTTTTTATTAGTTTTTTGTTTTTTGCTTGGTTTCAAATGATTTAATTGTGATTGTTTAATAATTTGATTCCAAAAAATAGTGATAAGATGCATATTTATGGTTATTTATTTATTTTTGAACTTTTCTTTACATATATATGTAATATGATTCTATTTAGGTCAACCGATATCAACCATGGGAAAGAACAAGCGAGGAATGATGGAACAATGAGAGGCTCAAAAGGAAAGACAAAGGAAGTGTATGGAGAAATTGTGTGACATGAGAACAATGGGAGAAGAAGGTATGTCATCCTCAACATCTCAGTTTGATTTAACAAATGAATATAATGCACCTAATGCAATTGAAGAAGAAACATTTGATAATTTACTGTTTGAACCTAATGCAATTGAAGAAGATACCACATTGAATAATCAATTAAATGATTAACATATTACACCTTCTCTACTTGATGAATTGAATGTACATAATGCACCAATGTTAACACCTCCTAGAATCATTCGTAGGAAACCAAAGTATCTAATTGACATTGATGAGAATATATTGAAGTCAATGTCCAATAAAATGAATGAATGAACTTGTAGGAGAATGGTTAAAAGAATATGGCAAAACTATTTTAAAAACTTAAATCAAACCGCAAGATGTCAATTAATTGTTCAAATGATTAAAAATTTGAATTTTAGAGAGACAATGAAAATTCTAGGCCTAGGATCATCTGAAAGTAACAGTGAAAGAACTATTATCAGAAATCTATTTGATGCATATCAATCTATTGGTTCAAAATCATGTAGTAAAGATTCTAATGCTACTCGACGTGTCATTACATCAACCATAATGAGCAAGAAAATTAAAAAAGATCATTTGATAAGCAAAAAAAGTAAGTCATTAAACATTAGTAGAACAACATTAAGTAATGCATTAAAGAGGCGAGAACAAATAGAGGAACCTAACAATAATTCTCTTTGGGCATTCTCGGGTATACTACCATGCAAAGACAAGGTTGTTGTAGATGCACTAAAAAAATTAATTGAAATTTTTTGGCATGACAATATAAGAGTATTGCCCAACCAAAGAGATGTTGTTAGAAGGTGAATTGGGTCTAAAAATCATGAGCCACATGCAAAACACTATTTGGATATGACTCAAACTAAATTTTATGAAAGATTCCTTCAAAAGTTTCCTCAAATAAAAATTTCTCAGAGATTTTTTGAAATGGCAAAACCTTTTTATATTAAGATTAATCATGTATGCAACACGTGTTGTTGTAGGATGCATATTGATTTTTCCATGAATTATGATATTTTTCATCATATTTATTCTATTTTGCACACTAGCGATGTTTTGCAGGAATGTAATATACAAGCACCTCCTAAGTTGGCAAGAGAATTTATTTCAAGTGTGCTATGTAATAGACATGATGGTTGCATTTATTATAAGATGCCTTGTTTGGAAGGTTCTTGTGCTATATGTGGTGGTTTGCAACATTTACCAAGATGCATACATTTGGAGAGCACACATGAAATTGGTACAAAACTAGTTTCTTTCGAAAAATACAAGACAGTCACATATGGAGTTAAAGATGGAAAAGATTTGAAGAGATGTGAGCTAGTGAAAAATAATATATGTGTAGCTCAATTTATGAAAATGTTTCAAGAGAAACTAGTTTATGAGTACATAATGCATACACATAGAGATCAATGGTTAGATGACCAATTCAAGTTATGTAAGGACACATTTCCTCTTGGCACTATTGTCTCTATCATTGATTTCACTGAAAATTATACACTACAACCTCAAAATGAAGTGCAATCCATGTATTATCACCTACACAAGTTTCTATTTTTGTATACATAGCATTCATGCATGAAGATGATAGTACAGAGGAGGATAGAAAGGTTGTAAGAGAGTATCGCTTCTACATAAGTGATGATCATACTCATTCATCAGAGTTTGTAAAAGGATGCTTTAAAGTTTTCTATGATAGTTTAAGGGAAAGGAACATATGATACAACCGACACTTAATACGGTCAGATAATTGCACCACACAATTCAAGAATGCAAGGATGTTTTATTGGTTGACAAGGATGCATGTGACAAGTGGTGTACAACATTTTTGGAATCTCATTGAGGCTAGACATGGTAAGGGAGAGCATGACGCTGCAGGAGCATGTGTGAAAAGAGCCCTACCCAGGGAAGAATTGAAGTACAAAGGTCATGTTGAGTTGGTAGATGCAGAAATAATTGTGCGATGGTGTAAGTCTATGATGGGTCCAGGTAATCTAGGTACATCATTGGTTCGTAGATATTTTTGGTTGATCACTGAATCTAACATTGAAAACTATCTAGATTGTTGTACAGTTGCAGGATCAAGTGACATGCTACTAATTGAAAATGGTTCTGAGTCATCAAAAACTGAGATAGGCCATTGTAGAGGAGCCCCACACAACCCCATGGGATCAAATAGATCGACCATATGTGTCATGGATTGGAAGAAACAGTCTATCAAATTTTGACAATTTTTTGGACTCAGGGCACTTGAGAGATCGCACCAGTAGGGTATGACTCTCAATGTTCTGGTGCTTTGGGATGCACAATAGGGGCATACCTAGCATAAAACTACCCACCCAAATGCGCTCATGACGTTGGTTTATGCACATGACGAACTGAATCAATTCTAGCTAATATTGCAACTTTTCCTTGCAAGCAACTGACGGTTTTTGGAGCAGGCACAAAAATGCTACTAATTAAAAATGGCTTTGAGTCATCAAAAATTGAGATAGGACATTATAGAGGAGCCTCATGCAACCATATGGAATCAAACAGATTGACCGTATGTGTCATGAATTGAAAGAAATAGTCTGTCAAATTTTGACAATTTTTTGGACTCAAGGCACTTGAGAGATTGCACCGATAGGGTATGACTCTCAATGTTCTAGTGCTTTGGGATGCATGACAGGGGCATGCCTAGCATAAAATTTCCCACCTAAACATGCTCACGATGTTGGTTTGTGTACACGACAACCGAATCAATTCTAGCCAATCTTGCAACTTTTCCTTGCAAGCAACTGACAGTTTTTGGAGTTGGCGAGAAAATGCTACTAATTGAAAATGGCTTTGAGTCATCAAAAAATGAGATAGGACATTGTAGAGGAGCCTCATGTGACCCCACGAGATTAAACAGATTGACTGTATGTGTCATGGATTGGAAGGAATAGTCCGTCAAATTTTGACAATTTTTTGGACTCAGGGCACTTGAGAGATCGCACTGGTAGGGTATGACTCTCAATGTTCTGGTCCTTTGGGATGCATGAAAGGGGCATGCCTAGCATAAAACTTCCCACCTGAACACACTTGTGATGTTGGTTTGTCCACATGACAATCGAATCAATTATAGCCAATCTTGCAACTTTTCCTTGCAAGCAATTGATAGTTTTTGGAGCAGGCAAGAAAATGGTACTAATTACAAATGGCTTTGAGTTGTCAAAAACTGAGATAGTCCATTATAGAGGAGCCTCATGCAACCCCATGAGATCAAACAGATTGACAATATGTGTCATGGATAGGAAGAAATAGTCCGTCAAATTTTGACAATGTTTTGGACTCAAGGCACTTGAGAGATCGCACTGGTAGGGTATGACTCTCGATGTTCTGGTGCTTTGGGATGCATGATAGGGGCATGCCTAGCATAAAAATTCCCACCCAAATGTGCTCGCGATGTCAGTTTGTGCACATGATGAACTGAATCAATTCTAGCCAATCTTGCAACTTTTCCTTGCAAGCAACTGACAGTTTTTGGAGCAGGCGAAAAAATGCTACTAATTGAAAATGGCTCCGAGTCATCAAAAACCGAGATAGGACATTGTAGAGGATCCTCACATGACCCCACGAGGTCAAACAGATCAACCGTATGTGTCATGGGTTGGAAGAAACAGTCCGTCAAATTTTGACAATTTTTTGGACTCAGGGCACTTGAGAGATCGCACCGGTAGGGTATGACTCTCGACATTTTGGTGCTTTGGGATGCATGACAGGGGCATGCCTAGCATAAACATGCCCACCTGAATGCACTTGCAACATTGGTTTGTGCACATGATGAACAAAATTTGACCATTGCGAGCGTGAGGGTGCTCTCGCACCAAACACATTGTTGTTTATATTCATATTGTTGATTTTTGTTGTTTATATTCATATTGTTAATTACATATGCAAATATTCATTTAAATTTATAAAAGGGCAGCCACCAAATACAGCAAATACACAATAATGAACTAAATTCAAGGAGTTTTGTAGGGTTAATTCAACATTTTAGAAATTTTATCAAATCATATTCCACGATTGCAATGTTTTATATCATATATTTTTGTTGTTTATATTCATATTGTTGATTACATATGCAAATATTCATTTAAATTTATAAAAGGACAACCACAAAATATAATGAATACAAAATAATGAACTCATTACACATTTATTGGATCGAATATCGATATTTATATATATGAAAAAGGCATGTCTACCAAGTCAATACAAGTATTACAAAAATGTGGCATATGCCATGTCCAAATCGATATACAATAAAAATGTAGAATATAGCTACATGTATTGGTCATTCTATGACCAAAACTAACACTATATGATCCTAAACTTGTGGTGGATTATGAAAATCAAGCCTCTTCGGTGCAGTACGTGGCTCTATAGATGGCTGCAAAACCACAATTTAAAAGCTAAGTTAGAATTTTTTTGTAGAAAATAGTTCACAATTAACAACATAAATATGCATTTAACTTTAATTCCTTTGCAATTGAAATGTAGATTACCTCATCGGCTGATCCAGGAGCTAATGTCTTTGCTCTCCTCTCCTTGTCACTCTTAGGATTTTTCTTGAAGACATACTTAAATGGATCCATGTTATGGCCGTACCGTGAAGGAGTCTATTGTAGATTAAATGTACAATGAATACAATGTACTAACATAAATATATCAAAAACACTTAAAAGCTATAATATAGAGAACAATGACGTACTTGTGCTTGAGATGCTTCTCAAATGGACTGAGGATGGCTCACCATCGATGTAGAAACTGTCGCTATTACCTATAAAAAAATGTACAAAGATTAAATATAATTAATATAATGATATGTATTGAAGATTAAAAACAATTAATTTTACATATCAAACAAAAGTGTACCGAATCCTGAGATGCTTCTCCAGTGCAAGGAGGAGGGTTCGCCATTGACGAAATAGGTATGGATATTTCCTGTATGAAAAAATTATAAGATTAAAATATATCACAAGTTCACATGTATGCATGCATATAATCATGAAATCAAGAAAATAAAGTAGAGATACATACCTCTGCCCTCTCTTGATTTGTAGGCGAATCAAGTGCATTCAACATATCCACAAAGCTCAATGGCCGTTGTACTTGTAAAATAGACAAAAAACACTAATCAATCTACAAACCCCAACTAATACTTGATTTAAACATTTTCAAACAATTGTACAACTAAAAATATGTTCAATTATCTTCTTCACATGTTTTGGCATCTTTGAGGAATTCTTTTTCTTAGGACGAGCCCTAGACGCGGAGGGGGTACCCTAAAAACACAAAATTAACATGAGATATTAGTACAGATAATAAATTAAACATAATTTTAAAAATCTAAAATGAAATGACTTGCATATTCCATCAAAACAATACATAAAATGAGTTGTACAAAATATGATACCGTATAGCCTTGTAGGCCAAAATCGATTGCTGAGAGCGTGATGTCATCAATCTGGGAAATTTCGTCCCCTATCAACACCTACAAACTAGAAATTGGACCAAGCATTAAAGATAGTTAGTATATCTTGTATTTTTTTGAATTCAAAGTGTACTATTCTATTTTAACATGTTACAAAATTTATACCTCAGGCATCGAAGTTGCAGCTGTAGTAACTGGGGGAGGTGTATGGGATACCACTCCTGCATCCTAAAATGCATATTATTTGTCTCAATTTAAATCGATGTATAAATGAAAATTCATTTATGTAATTACAAATTTAAAGTGACTGATAAATAAAATGTTATGAATCAAATCAACACACGTGTTTGTGGCTCATGGGCAAACACCATGTCCATCTACTCATTTGTCAGTGCGACATCCTCAACCGTGTGAGCCTGAAATCTACAACTGCAAATCATGCACAAATGATATGAGTATCCATTTGCATCAGCTGCATCATCTATCCCCGAGCATATCCCCAAGCAACTAACACACATATGCTCGATGGGCTCTCTATCGTCCTCTAACGACTCATCATCCAATACAATAGGGTGTGCTAATGACATCCCATGCTAGATGATGGCACCAGTCAATGTTGTGGCCGCTTGAAGAGTCTGCAGCTCCATTGACTCTTTCAGCTCTAATGAGACAGCGTGATGCACCTTTTGTTTGGGTGCTAGGGGGCGGTGACTCTCCGCAGCTAATCACCTACAAGCTCTAGGTCTATCTTGGGTAGAGCCATCACCTCTACCATGAAACTCTCTCATGTCAAAATAGTTTGGTTGCACATTGAGCACAAACTCACAATATATTTTTCTCAAAAAATATAAAGGCACCTCATAATTATGACAAGGTGGATCATCAAAGACCATCCACCACCTCTGCCAAAAAGGATTCTTCATCTGCACATTGGTACACCAATGTATGGGAAACCTCTTTGCATTAAGAGGTAATGACTGACCAGTTTTGGGATCAACAAAAAAGGCACATATTTGTTGTTTAGAAATTTTTTTTTTTTTACTCCATCATATGATAGCCCATTGGCATAGAATTGACGACACCTATCCCTAAAGCTTCCCCATTTGGTAATTTCTATGGAAACAGCTATGGCACCACTAGCTAATGTTTTTAGGCTAGTGGCAAGGGATTGATGATGGTCAAGTTCAGAAGTTTTCAATTTTACAATCAGTCTATTGATTTTAGATGTATTTTGTCCTAATTGATTAATTAATTCTTCCTGTGTTTTGACTATGCAGTGAAAAGGAGGAATTGGGGGTTGTTCTTGTGTGTTTTGAGGAGGTGCATTTGGTTGTTCTTGTGGTTTTTCAAGAGGTGCATTTGGTTGTTCTTGTTCTAGATTAGAAGAATCTAGTTTTTGAAACAAAAAATGGAAAAACCTACTCAAAATTAATGAAATTAAATTCAAAATGTAAAACAAATTGCATAAACCAGAAAGAAAGACAAAAATAAACAAAAACTGCCTGGAGGACAAATCTAGCACCCCATTCATGGTTTAGGTGAGAAAATGGGGAAAAAAAGTAGTTAAAAACGCGATTCACGGGTAAATGAGACCTAGTTTTTTAAATAAATATTTTTTACCAAGCACTGCATATGCGGTTTTATTTTGATTATTAGCACATACGCACTCATTTTCCTATGAGCAGTGCATACATGCTCATTTTCCTAGGTGTAGCGTGTACGCACTCATTTTCCTAAAAACAGCACGAACGCGTTACCTTTTCTAGGCTCGGGAAGAACAAACCTAAGCACGTACGTGGGAATTTCAAATTTTGAAACCACATATGCACTGCTTGTTTTCCAGGTTTTTTTTGGGTGTTGTCCACTTTTCTAACCACCATCTTTGTGCACACGCTCGTAAATTTTCTCAAAAGTATTAATGAAGTCTCTAGTGACTTTTATAATGTTATTAATAGACCATGAGGGCTTAGAGGTCCCCTTGAGGCATTTGATGTTGTTGTTTGAGTCCCCTTCAATCCATATGTAGTGGCAATTCCATGTTTTTGCGAGGAGAATACCTTGGAGTGCTGCCATTGCTTCTACTTTGTGGTTTGTTTGACTTCCTATTGGAACAACAATCATTTCCTTGCATATACCTTTATCATCTCTAAGAATAGCTCCACATCCCACAGGGCCTAGATTACCTTTTGGAGCACCATCAAAATTGACTTTGAACCAACCATGAGGGGTAGTTTTCCACCTAGCTTCTAGTCTTTTGTTTTGCTTGGGATCAGAACTGCCAACATTCTTCAAATTCCAAGAACTTAAAATGTGAGATCGGGAAAGATGTTTCCAATGGGGTCAAGGAATTTTTTGGGGCTAGAAAACTTTTGAAGGAAATTAATGGCACTTTCATTGCTCTTATTCCTAAAACCCAAGGTGCTAACTCCATGGATAGGTTTAGACCAATTAGCCTATGCAATTTTTTTTATAAGATTATCTCTAAGGTTCTTACCACCAGAATTCTGACTGTCCTTCCTTCTTTGATTAATCATTAGCAAAATGGTTTTGTCCTTGGAAGACAAACTCTCAACTCCATTATAATTGTACATGAGAATATTCATTCTCTTGTTAGGGCTAAGAAACATGGTCTCATTCTCAAGCTTGATCTATCTAAGGCCTATGACCAGGTTGACTAGTCTTTTCTTGTGAAGGTTCTTGTGGCTTATGGTTTTTCCACCAAATGTGTTGACCTCTTCAGTCAGCTTATTACCTCAGTCTCTTTTGTTGTTCTTGTCAATGGTTCCCCATCCCCCTTCTTTCAAGCATCTAGAGGATTGAGGCAAGGGGATCCTATCTCCCATATCCTCTTCATTATTATGGTTGAATGTTTTGGTAGGTCCATGGAAAACATGGTTATGTGAGGTTCTTTTAAGGGACTTCAACCTTCCTCAGCTGATCTTATCTGCTCCCACCAACAGTTTGTGGATGATACCATTGTCATGGGGGAATCAAGTATCTCTGAAGCTAGAACCCTGAAGGACACTCTTTGTAAGTTTTCCTCTGCTTTTGGTCAGCTCATTAATTGGGTCAAAAGCAAAGTTTTTTTCATCAATACTCCAAAGAGAAGACAACAAAGAATCAGTAGAATCCTAGAATGTTGGATTGTTGGTCTTCCTACCATTTATCTTGGCCTCCCCTTGGGCATTGCACCCTAAGTAAGATAGGTATCCCTAAAAATATGATTGTTTCTTTCTTTCCATAATCCCCACAGAATGTGAGGGAGTGATAGCTACCACAGAGATCTCAAAAAGGAGTTAGACCAATGGTAATTCCAGGAGTATAACAACTCACTGATAGTGTTAGGAAACACCCAATCAATGCTAAAACACTTAAGAAATCTTTCCCAAATCAAAGTAGAATAGGAACAATAGATAGCCAGATGGTCCACTGACTCTTCCTCCTTAAGACATGGAGCACATCTATTAGGAAAGGCAAATCCTCTATCCTTGAGGTTAACTAAGGTCAAGATTTTATTTTGAAGAATAGTCCAATAGAAAAAGTTGATTTTGGGGGTCAGACCCTTTATCCAAGCTTTAGACCAAAAAGAATTATCAGGAGGGGCGAGGGAGAGAACACCATACATTGAAGAGATAGTAATAATACCTTTGGGTTCATATTTCCAAATAAGGGAATCTTCCTCTTTATTCAACCAGGACGAAGACACATGGTTCTTAAGCTTAGTGAGGCTTTGGTGGATACTTTCAATGTTCTGCCATTTATTGTCTATCCCATACCCTTCAACTAAAGGACCAAAAGTTCTAATACAAGAGGAGACATAAGGGCCCCATTCTGGGATATCAGTCAAAGGTTTATCAAAAAGTTAGGGGTCTTCCCAGAATTTAACTTTCCTACCATTGCCTACTTTCCAAATAACCCCTTTAGCAATGCTATCTCTGCACTTAGAGGCATGATTCCAGATGTGGGGCCCATTAATACTGATTTCAGAATTGATAAAAGAGGAAAGAGAGGAGGAAAGAAGAAAGTACCTACTTCGCCAGATTTTACACCATTCATTACCTGAGTGGAACATTCTCCAAACCTGTTTGGATAGGAGAGCTTCATTTAAGGTCCGAATTCTTCTCAGGCCCAAACCTCCTTTACTTTTCAGTTTGCATACCTGTTCCCAAACCACAAGAGACATTCTTTTCTTGTCCTCAAGCCCTGACCATAGAAATTTTCTTTGAATTTTCTCAATTGCATCAGAATACTTAACTGGAATTATGAAAAGGCTTAGAGCATAGATAGGTATGCTTTGAAGTGAAGCTTTTAAAATTTGAAGCTTTTCAACCTGACTTAAAAGGGCTCCTTTCCAACTAGCTAGCTTTTTATGAAATTTGTCCACTAGAGAGCTCCAAAAAACTTACATATGCATAAATTTGATGGAAATACTTAGAAAACTTATGACAGAAATTAAATCTTACACTTTAAAAAAATTTATGAAACAAAGACCCACAAGGTCGCCCAGAAATATAGAAATAAAGGGCATAAATGAAATAAAATCTAACCAAGTATAAATCAAAATATATCAAGTTTTTCTCATGGAAATACTGACAGAGAGAACCAAATAAACTCGGCAGATCTCCAAATAACCCAACAAAAATCTCAAAAAATAATCACACTCCGAGAGAGGATTACAAAAATATCCTCAAACAACTCGAATGGAATCGACAATAAGAACATTCATAGAGAATAAAAATCTACAAAGTCATGAACACATTCTAAGAAAAACCAAAATATAATTTCCAGCCAACTATACAGAAACTCACATAACATAAAGTCCTTGCCAAATATTTATTTCCAAAACTATATTAAGACTATAGAATATGCAATACATATTTCTTTCAACCCAAGCCCAATACACTTGCAAACAGAATGCATACACAAAAAGGCCATTAAAACTAAAATACATAGGCTCAAGCTCCAACCTGCCACCTGAAGTAATGGATTGAAGTTGAAGAAGAGCTCCCACAAATCTAGACCAAAATCCAACCAAGCTCCAGCTAGAACCAAGAGTGAAGAAATCCAAAACCAAGGAAGAAAACTTGCTGGAGAAATTTCTAGAGAATAGTCAACCCGAAACACATCACGAGAATGAAAATAAAAATCCAAATAATAACCAAAAACCCTAGCCTCCACAACAGCTAATCAAAATATTTGATTCTAAAATATTTTTTACCAATCCCACCATATAATATAATTTTACCTCCCTTTTCAATGTCAACCAATAAGAGAAGAGGGTACGTAAGATAAATATAAATCATGCTTTTGCAATTAGGTGGGAATGTTTTTATTATTTTATTTTAAAGTGTATTTACACAACCCACTTAATATAAGAGTTAAACTAATAAATAAAACATGAGACACAATTAAATAAATCAAATGGGGAAATTAAATTAAGTAAACCAAAGGCTCATAAATGAATTAAAGAACCAAATAAATATTAAATACCTAGAAATAAATATTAAACCATAGATGATTGAATAAATAAATAAATAAACAATTAAATACCAATAAAAGGTCAAATCACAAATAAATATATAACTGCAACATAAGATAAACAATAAATATTAAATAAATATTAAATCATCATTAAAATAAGCAATCATTTAAATATCAAATAATTAAATACCCAAAAAGGAAAGAATCCAATAATTAAACCAAACATTAGATAACCAAATAATCAAATCACTATTAATCAAAATAATTAAACTTAACATTAACTATTTAATCTCACATCAATCATCAATCAATCTCAACATAATAGAACTAACCAACCAATACTAACATACTCACAACACAAAAGAAAACAAGCTTACTAATTGACATTGCGACTTGCGCCAAGATACTAACGACACACAGTGAACAACTTAGACCTAGAGTATGTGAGGGGAGCTTGTGTCAACTCCGAACCACATGCCATTGGGATTTAAAGACACACTCAGACTTGTGGATCTAGGTAGAGTTGGTGTCTGGTACCTGCATATCTTGCATCCACAACGCAGCGATACAACATATGCATATATATTATAACAGACAAGGGTTAGAGAATTGTAACGACACATCTTGCTCAGAATGAGTGATGTGGCATTGTCTCTATCCCGAAGACAGCCATACAACAATCAAACACACCATTAGATCAACTCATCATAGATAATCATTAAATATGGTCAGTACATAAAAACTTCATCAAGTGCATGATTATTATAATTCATGATTATAGTAAGGCATGTAAAATCCATCAACACTTATGCTCATCAAATCACACGATCAATATAATCTTTCGATAACCAATCACATAATAAGTATATGGTGTCTAATAAATCACACGATCAATAATGAGAGTATCAACATCATATAAACCATCAAAAATAGCCTATGCCCAATAATGTCTATCATGCATGAATTAAAAGTCAACTCTAGTCAAAACTAGTCAAGTCAAGGGTGGACCCTACATCCTCCCCCCCTTAGACTCGACTTACTCCTAGAATTCGTAAGAGTTAGGGTGACAACTAGCACACATTAATCAAAAGCTCCTTATAACACAAACATATTATAATATTTTGTAACTCCAAGAAATATAATGACAACTAAATTTCCTCCTTACGCTTCAATTATTCAAAATAAACACGTTACACAAGAGGTAAATGAAGCACCAACTACTATTAATTATGATATGTAAACTAGTTTTCTAAAATACTTACAAGGAAACTTCCTTTTAACCACACTTGAAATACAAACTGTAATCTCAATCACCAATTTAAGCATCAATAAAAAGAAATCACTATATTTCACACCAATATTCATAGTAACACTCCTTCAACATCTAGTTGCATGCAAATAGAGAGAGAGATATATACATTTACACAATATCTTACACATATTCACCTATTATATTATTGGACAAATCATGTCATAAGCCTAAATAAGGGAAAATATCTCAAAAATAAGCTTCCTCAAATTAAATATACTCAAGACATCGCACAATAACCAAGCATATATAACCTATTTATTTAAAAGAACAAATTTCATGGCATTAAAATGTCCTAATTTCCACCATGCTTACTTTGTGCTATACTTTATACAAACATTTGCTGCAATCCTTATCTAATCAAATCATTCAAAAAGCTGCCTTAATCCATTGTGTGTACACAAAGATTTTGAAGGCAAAAAATCAACAAGTGCTTTTTATTTAATAGACTTCACAGTTCTAAGGCACTTCTATCTACTATAAAATTCAAAAAGTTACCAATAAATTTTATCTTATTAGCACCTTTCATTTACTTAGCTAATAGCAACATTATCTAATTGTTTTCTTAGTCTAGTGCACTTTTCCGTGATGTCCTCCCTCACACACGCTATCAACAGTTCAGAATGAACATGATAGAGACAACACTGGCTCAAGATTTGGGCCCACAATACATCAACACTTAGAATGATCACCATAGACAAAAAAAGAGGAGGTCAAAGGAAATATCCTCAAATCAATTCATTAAATTAAAAGAGAAGAAAATTTGCCGATGAAATAAATCTAGAAATTTAAGTGTGACAAGTGCCACCACAAGGGAAAAATAAAAGAAAGAAGAACTTAGTGGTCATCCCAAAAGTAAATTAATCTCAAAAATACACATTAATCCTAATGAAACATCACATAAATCATAAATTAACTCAAGGAAAAATAAATAACTCATCCAACCCACATCACAAGGTGACCAACATTATTCACGCCAAAGGGAGTAACCGCTACGCAACATCCAAGGGTGAAATTCCTTGAATGTGTTAGAGAGTGCACACCATATATTTAAGACTTTTATTTTATCCATATGTCCGCATTCTTTTCATTGTTTTTAAAGCAATTCGATATTTTTGAAAATCTAGGCAATTATCCTTTATGAAAGTTGACATAGGTAGGAAGAGATAAAGCAACTATGCACACATGCACAAGAAATATACTCATACCATGACTAATGTTTAAAATATCTTATCTATACCATGATCATATTCACCAAGTTATAACAGAAATAGAGGTTAGAGCTTCAATCAATCACTCGATAGTAGACTATAACATGCATCATTTCCATTAATGCACAACTAATAACCTATAGAAGATTAGAAAGTCCTTCATAGGGCCTTTAAGAAATTTAGTCAATCATATATTTAAACAAGAAAAGTAGGTCTCATTACAAAAGCCAAAGTTTAATATCAATTTCTACTCTTACCAATAATAATATTCTGACATACTTCTAGTTATCTAAGTTAAGAATATCTTAGTCCCACTTCTAGAACTTAGTTCTCTTTTCATCTAATGCCACTTAAATTCCAAGAATACACGCATGATTCTATTTAAACTCACTTCCTATTATTACTTGATTACTATCATTCCTAGACTATGTATTTTCGACATTTCAAGACAAATTGACATTTAGAATCCCAACACAATTTCATATAGCTAATTATCATTTTATCTCATTAGAATTCGCTAAGGAAACACTTTTTAAAATTCAAATAAGGTAATGATATAGTAACCTTTCTTAATTTATCCATCTAGTTAAGAGAAATATTTATTCAATGCCATACAATTCCTACACAAAGCTAAAACTTTTATCTTGCCAAACCAAATAAAGACACAATGGTATCATTTTGATTTCTACATATGCAATGCACCAATCCTTACTTCAATAAACATATTTATCTCCCTTTAGTTTTGCGATACATTTCCTATTTAAATGATGGGATATTCTATTTAATCAATTTTTCCCTTTAAAGAACAAGGATCATGAATGTAATACCTAAATTTTAGTATTTAATGCAAATTTATTTCATCTAATCTTCCGTTTAATGTATACGAGTCATATTCATAAGTCATTATCCAATCCTTCTACTTAATATCAATAACCCCCAATTATTGAATCTTTTACCCCAAAAAGAGAAGAGAAAGGAAGGGATATTGCCACACAATCAATATATGCAAATTTATGCAAATCAGTTTGAATTTCCTAATCATGTCAAATACAGCTACCACTTTTAAAGGTATGCAATTTCAACTTCAATAAGATATCCTACCAACACGCGTGCAACTAGCAATCCTAAATCCTTTGATAGCTATGATTTCCTCAAACAATCTTTTATTACATACAAAATCACACATATACCAAAACAACCAATAATTCTATGGGGTAATCATTACATTACCAACTAACTTCCTTACATTTCACATAGGGGATTAAAACAAAGAAAAAGGTATTACAAAGCTACTTTAATTATGCACCACATACAATTTCTTCAATTTTCACATCATGATCTATACTAAATTATTCCTAAATGTATAATGCAAACACTTCATCCTTGTATTCATAGGAAGATCAACATAACAGACTAATTTTATGATCATCGCATTAGTTAAGAGGATACACACATTCTTTTCTCCTTCAGCAACATAATTAATTATGTATAAGGAAAGCAACCCTAATCATTCAAGTAAGCACTAGAAGTTTACAAAGCAAGTAAGAACATATAGACACTTCTTTTATTCTAGAGACATGCATAAGGAATAAATACACATTTTACTTAGTTATGATTCCTAAAAGGAATTAGAGAGAAACACAAGGTATAGATATCTAAGATTCCAAAACTTCCAATAACACTTCTCCTAACACAAATCTCAAAGAGTAACTTGATTCAAAGGAACATCAAGACACATTCACAAGACTAATAACAACATTCTTAACCAGAGATCCCAGCATTGTAACATGGGCTCTAATACCAAATGTAATGCCCGCCAAAATACCCTAGAGAAATATAGCTAAATACACATTATTTTAATTTTGTTTTTATTTAACAATACAACACATAACATCACTTAAGCAATGCATTGAGAACACATGAACATAGAATAATTCACTCAAGCTATTCAAACAATTACGTAAGAGGAATACAATAAATCATTTCTACTAACTCCCTAGGGTATCTCAACGCCATAACTTAATCTACCTACATAAGCAATAGGCATTTACTTTCTTCCATATCATTACCTCATAATCTTAATCATTTTACAAGCATAGGTGCAACATTGTCAATACCTAACACTCACGCTACACAACCTTCTTAATCTTTAATTTAATATGAGATTCTATCTTTCAATGCATAGCTATTTCTATTTTTTTCTTAGGTTCATTTTATACACCAAGTCCAAATGTTCATATTACCATTAACCAACCTTTGACTATAAATATCACCATTCACATACAATGATTAATCCCTTACATTGCATTAACATAATTTCCATTTACGATTAACTTCCACATAATCATCTATGATTCTATGCTGCTAGCATTCCTATTACTGCCTCATGTTTCCTAAAGTACATAAGGTAATAATCACAGAGTCTTCTTAAACATTTAACCCATAGCTCAGTTAATACTCCTAAAAATCTCTTACACTATATAAATTAACCAACAATCATCTTATTACAAATTAAGTAACTACACGAATTCATCTCAACACAAACTAAGGTACAATATCCTAATTCCATAACAACTAATAGAATACACCAAATGGAGATATAATCTTAAACCATAACACATGATACA
The DNA here is from genome assembly GCF_030272615.1 of Cryptomeria japonica. Taxonomy (NCBI): domain Eukaryota; kingdom Viridiplantae; phylum Streptophyta; class Pinopsida; order Cupressales; family Cupressaceae; genus Cryptomeria; species Cryptomeria japonica. Next base: position 61,864,355 of record NC_081412.1, read on the forward strand.
TTCTAATCCATTCCTAAAAGACAAGCATTCATTTTACCCTCTATCCATACTCTTTTTAGTAATTTCCATTAATAACATTAGTAATTCATTCATTAAGAACATCCATACAATATTTTCATAAGGATCTTTCAACTACATCTAGAGCATTATGATATTTCAATCATAGCATTATATAACTGTGTAGGAAGTATGATACTACAATTTCCAATTATTTAATCACAACACATAAACAAGTCCTAGGATATCTTCCAATATTACTCATACTCACACATCCTACCAAGGCTTAACATTTCTTCTACTTAAAGAATTAGTTTAAGACATCATTTCAAGACTATTACCATTATCATAACATTTATACTACATTTTAACATGGCTCATCAAGAATACAAATGCATCATTTAATTCCAACCCACAATACTTATTTGTAGCTCATGGATCTATTTCTTTTAATATAAATGCATTACAATACAACTCAAGGTTATTCATTACAATCATGTACTATAACCAAAAGCTATCACTATAACTAGAACAACATAAACATTTCTCATAAGCATGATTTATTTTACAACCATTACATAAGAATTTCACTACATAAATCACATCATCATTTACTTTATTTTTGCACTTATTATCCAATAACTATTTGAAGAAGCATCCTCATCCATGCAAGAAGAATCCAAAGGTAGGAACATCCCAATGGTTTAAAAGCACCAACCATCCGACCATGTGGAACCACCCCCCATGCTAGGAGATGACATAAGGTCGCAACACACACTCTACATATAGGCTGACACTAATAACCAAGGAGACTAACCACACAAGGACTCTGAAGCAAGAACTCATACAGAACCACAAGAATAAACTCCCAGAGGCATAAAACTCATCAGGACATAAATGCATCCAATAAGCATAATCATGAATCATAAAAGGGGGAACAAATGAAGGAGTGGAGTGTCATCACATGCCATCCTCATAACATAATAACATAATAACACAAGGCACTATCCTGATGGCCCTGTGGAGCCATCTCAACCTATGAGAGACTAAGGGAGATTAGCTTACCATCTTCACGGTCTTCTCATGCTTATCCTTAAACATCCTCCCTAGGATTAAGCAATGAGGCTCCAAAACTATTCATTATCTTATTTAAATGAGTTATAATTACCCATCCCAATTAATTCATTATCAATGTTATCACTTATTTACAAATCATGAAAAACTCCAATGTGCCCTGGTGGTCTAGACTTCATGCATCCTTACAAGGAACCTCATGCAAGCCTATCTCTCGTGACCCCAGTCATCACAAGGAAGCCCACTCCTCCTAACATGACCTGACAATAAATCACAAGAGGCTCTACCAGCATATACACATGAGAATAATACTTAATTCAACCAAAAACTTCCACACATACTCTTACAACATATGCAAGGCTACAACAACATCAATATAGCAAAACGAGCCTCTTGGCTAGCAATAAACAAAGGCATATCAAGCCATCAAATGTTGCCCATCAAATAAAAGATACCATCACAACAAGGCCTATTCACTTGCTAGTCCAAAACAACATAGTAATCATCTCGATCATCCATGGCCTATCCACATGGAAGAGATTCTAAAATATCCAAGATGGTGTAGAGAAGTAAATATACATAAAACCATCAAAATGAATCAAAACTGATAAAAGACAGTCTAAAAATATTAACAGACCTCAAATAAAGTCTCTGGTACAAAATCAATTAGGGAAAATTAATTAAAATAAGCCAAACTATGAAAAACACATAAATCAAATAGATTCACGTATTTGTCGAACAGGTTCCCATGCGCGCATATGCTCAACGGGTTAGCACATATGTTCAACAAGTTCGCACATATGTTCAACAGGTTCATGCATATGTTCAAAGGGTTAGTGCATATGTTCAACAGGTTCGTGCATATGTTCAACAGGTTCGTGCATATGTTCAACAAGTTTGCGCATATGTTCAATTGGTTCATGCATATGTTCACGCATATGTTAAAACAATGCATATGCATAAATTTGGTGGAAATACTCAGAAAAATTATGACGGAGAAATAAAATCTTACACTTAACCAAATTTTCCGAAAAAAAGACCCACAAGGTTGCCTAGAAATATGGAAATAAAGGCAAGAAATGAAATAAAATCTAACCAAGTATAAATCAAAATATATCAAGTTTTTCTCATAGCAATACTGACAAAGAGAAACAAATAAACTCGGCAGATCTCCGAATAACCCAACAAAACTCTCACAAAATAATCACACTCTGAGAGGGGATTGCAAAAATATCTTCAAACAACTCGAATGGAATACATAATAAGAACACTCATAGAGAATAAAAATCTATAGAGTCATGAACACATTCTCAGAAAAACCAAAATATAATTTCCATCCAACTATATAGAAACTCACATAACATAAAGTGCTCACCAAATATTTATTTCCAAAACTATATTAAGACTATAGAATAGGCAATACATATTTCTTTCAACCCAAGCCCAATACACTTGTAGACACGGTGCATACACAAAGAGGCCATTAAAACTAAAATACATAGGCTCAAGCTCCAACCTGCCACCTGAAGTAATGGAATGAAGCTGAAGAAGAGCTCCCACAAAGCCAAACCAAAATCCAACCAAGCTCCAGCCAAAACCAAGAGTGAAGAAATCCGAAACCAAGGAAGAAAACTTGCTGGAGAAATTTCTAGAGAATAGCCAACCCGAAACACATCACATGAATGAAAATAAAAAGCCAAACAATAACCAAAAACCCTAGCCTCCACAACAACGAATCAAAATATTCAATTCTAAAATATATTTTACCAACCCCACCATATAATATAATATTACCTCCCTTTTCAATTTCAACCAATAAGAGAAGAGGGTAGGTAAGATAAATATAAATCACGCTTTTAAAATTAGGTGGGAATGTTTTTATTATTTTACTTTAAAGTGTATTTATACAACCCACTTAATATAAGAGTCAAACTAATAAATAAAACATGAGCCACAATTAAATTAATCAAATGGGGAAATTAAATTAAGTAAACCAAAGGCTCATAAATGAATTAAAGAACCAAATAAACATTAAATACTAGATAAATATCAAACCATAGATGATTAAATAAATAAATAAATAAACAATTAAATACCAATAAAAGGTCAATTCACAAATAAGTATAATACCATAACGTAAGCTAAACAATAAATATTAAATAAATATTAAATCATCATTAAATAAGTGTGAGATTTTGCCAAGATCAAGGGCACAATGAAAAGTATAAAAATAGAGACAAAAGAATGACAAGAACAAACTGTATTCTCATCAATATGAAAATGATCAATTGGATTCGCATACAATGAATATAGGCCTGCTTATATAGGCAAGGCCATATGGATGTACGAGCACACAATCATGACATGTGGCTCAATGAGAAACAAGGGTAGGTAAGAAATACTAGGGGTAGGTAGGAGAAATAATATAATATTCCACAAGAGGTGGATGACCCACTGAATGTGGAGTGTAATAGCAAAATAATACCACAAAAGGTGGAATTTCTCCTACAAGCTCTATCCCTATGTGCACACTTCCCTAAGTGTCTCTAATCCAAACTATGAAGAGATGCACTATCCTAAGTTAATTTAAGTAAAGTGTAATAATATCCATAATGAATATTTATTTACACCAACACCCCCACTTAAGTGCAACTTAGGGGAATAAAGACTCAAGTCAATAATGCAAGATGGGTCCCGGCTACTAGGCCATGATAGGTACCCATGTACAATATGAAAATGCAAGCAAAACCATGCAATGCAATCTCTCACAAATGGAGAAAAGGAGAAAACCCAGTGGGAAAAAACTCCCCCCCAAAAGAGAGATGAAAGTAAAAAAGACTCTCAAAGAAGAAGGATAAAACCTCAAAGAGGAAAAGCATTTTGCTTCTTGCTCTACCAACAAATGGGGCCTGAACCAAGGTGAAAACTGTAACCGGAAGTAGAATTATGATCATAAAAATTGTCAGCCCAATCGGAGTCTGTGTAACCAACCAAGTGAAGTCTTGTGCCTGCTGCATAGTGAATCCCATAGTGATGTGTACCCTAGATGTAATGAAGGATGCGTTTGGCGGATTTCCAATGAAGCTCATGTGGTTCCTGCATGAAGTGGGAAACCATGCCAACTGCAAATGAAATATCAGGGTGTGTGTGGGTCAAGTAGATGAGACTACCCACAAGATGACGATACAAAGTGGCATCAACTGGTGGAGAAGAACACTAAGCCTCAAGCTTGACTCCTAAAAGAAAGAGAGTTGGGGCAGGCTTACAATCAGCCATATCAAAGCATGCAAGTAGATCAAGAGCATACTTGGGCTGTGATAGTGTAATCTCGAAAGGTGACTATGAAATCTCTATCCCAAGAAAGTAGTGCAAAAGACCCAAGTTAGTCATAGAAAATTTGTCATGCAAAGCAGATTTGACCCTGCTAATGATGGATGCGGTACTCCCTATAATGATCAAATCATCAACATAGAGCACAAGTATCAAGTGAGAGTCATCCTATCACAAAATATAGACATTCAGATTAGAATGACACCTGGTGAACCCTGCTAAGAGAAGAAAGGAATCCATCTTGGCATACCAAGCCCTGGGGGCCTGCCTAAGGCCATAAAGAGATTTCCTTAGTCTGCAAACCAAGGAACTATCCTAGATGAAACCCTATGGCTGCTCCATATAAATCTCCTCGTCAAGATCACCATGAAGAAAATCACTCTTCACATCCATCTGATGTACAACCCAACCATGAGCTGCAGCAATAGAAAGTGTCAAGCGAATGGAGTTCATCTTGGCTACGGGTGCAAAGGTCTCTACTACCTGGGAGAAACCTTTTGCAACAAGTCAAGCCTTGTACTTATCCACACTACCATTCCCTGCATACTTGGTCTGATAGATCCACTTACATCGAACCATCTTTCTCCCCCTAGGGAGATGGACTAAATCCTGTGTGTTGTTCCTCATGAAGGAACTATACTCTTCCTCCATAGCTTGGTCCCACTCAAGAACCCCTAATGCTTCCCTAAATGTCTATGGATCAGAAGTGGTAGCAATGAATGCATGTGGAAGATCCTCATGTTGTGATCGAGTTCTCCATGTATCTGAAGGATTGCCAACAAGAGAACTCATGGACTCAAGTGTCTGTCAAGTCCAACGAGGTCTAGGTGGAGGTGGAGAATGAGGCTCCTCAACTACAAGTGGACCCTGTGGAGGTGTAACCCTGTGAGTCGGAGTTGAAGGAGTCTCATCATCTGAATCACTAGCATCACTATCCACAATGGAGGAAGGTGGAGGAGGTAGAGAGGCTAAGCTAGGAGAGCTTTCCTCAAAGTGAACATTCCTCTCAATGAACAGCTCATGTGTCTCAGGATCCATCAATCTATATGCCTTAACACCCTCAAGATATCCAATAAATATGCAAGGTTGACTCTGTGGTTCCAATGCATTGCATTTCTGTGGAGGTATGCGAGCCCATGCTAGACACCCAAAGACTCTAAAATGTCTCACAATCAGTTTCCTACCAGCCCAAGCTTCAAAAGGAGTAATACCTTGCAAAGCTTTGTGAGGAACCCAATTTTGGATGTGTGTGGCACAACTGATAGCCTCGGCCCAAAAAGCGGGATCAAGAGAATGTGCATGAATCATATAGCTAGCCATTTCTTTGAGAGTTCTATTCTTGCATTTTGTAACTCCGTTCTGCTATGGAGTGTATGCTATAGAATGCTGAAGATCAATCCCCTCAAATGTACTAAAATCCTCAAGTCTCTTGTTCACATATTCCCTTCCATTATCTGTACGAAGAATCTTCACCACTTTCTTGGATTGCTTCTCCACATGAGTCTTGACGTCCTTAAATTTGTCAAATACTTCGCTCTTATGAATGAGAAAGTAGACCCAAGTGAAGCGAGAGTAGTCATCAATGAAGGTGAGGACATAGTAGGCCTTGCTAAATGAAGGTGTTTGAAATGGACCTGCTACATCGCTGTGAACAAGTTGAAGAACTTCCAAAGCTCTCCAAGCTTTCCCCTTATCAAAATTCTCTTCGGGATGCTTGCCCATGGAACACCCTGAACATACACCCTCTAAAAAATAGATTCAAGGTAAACCTATGACCATGTCTTTAGTGCTGAGCTACTGAAGATAGCGATAGTTGAGGTGACCAAAGCGCTCATGCCATAGCTTACTTTTGGAATTTGAATGAGTAAGAAAGGCCCTAGAAGGTGAACTTGGCACAAAGTGGGAGAATGAATAAAGCCTTGAGTTGTCATTGACTTGTCCCACAGCTACCAAGGCATCATCATCAAGTTCCTTTACCACAACTGAATCTGGTGTAAACTCAACCTTTTTCCTATTCCCATAGTGAGTGATTTGGTAGATAGAGAGAAGGTTGGTAGACAAGTTAGGAGCATAGAGAACATTCTCAAATGCTCCATCATCCATGTCAGTTGAACCTTTCCCTTCAACTTCTACTTGTGTATCATCACCTATGTAAATGTGAGGTACCTTAGATGGCTCCAATGAAGAAAACCGCTCCTTTGTAGAACCTATGTGATATGAGGCACCTGAGTCAAGTATCCACTGCTGTGAAGAACTTTTTGTAGCCACAAATGCTTGCCCTTTTCCCTTAGACCGTGAGGAAGAGGAAGGAGATGAATCCTTTTTTTTGTAGGTGGATGGCAAGTTGATGTTGTTTTTCTTAAGAAGATTAGTTAACTCATCAACTTGCTTTGTGTGGCATCGATGCTCATCATGACCATACTTCTTGCAATATGCACAAGTTGGTTTATCCTTCTTAGGTGGTGTCCCCATCTTGGAAGAGGATGAAAAATCATCTTGTGATGGAGAGGATGATTGTCCTTTTTCCTATTGTGGCTTTGACTTAGATTGCTTCTTGTTGTTGTTGGAATCTTTGCCTTGACTTCCTTGATTCCCTTGATTAGCCACCAAAGCCTGGGACTTTGAAGACTTGAGAAGCCCCATGTTCAACAACTTAGATTGTTCAAATATCAACATTTCTATGAAAGCATCAAATGAAGGCATTACATAGGAACTCCCCATTGTCAAACGATGAGTTTGGAAGCTAGACACAAATGCTACATAATCTGGTGCAAGCTTGTCCAACAAGTTGAATATCAATTGAGCATCTTTTTTGTCAGTTCTACAATCCTTAGGCTTTGCTCTTATCTTATTTTCTTTGGTGACATAATCTTGGATTGTATCAAAACTTTTGGGATCCAATTTGGTGAGCTCATTGTCAATCTTATAACCTTTGATTTCATCAACTTGGCCATACAATTTCTGAAACATATCCCAAGCATCTTTGATTGTAGTACACTTCTCAATATGAAAGATGAGGTCATCTGATACATACTTGTGCAAAGTTCCAAGAGCCATGCAATTATTAGTGAGCCATTCTAACTAAGCATTAGGATCAGCTTTAGGATCAGGTGGTGCTGCTATTGTTCCATCTATGTAATGCATGAGACCTTTTTCCATTAATTTGCTCCATACTATAATTTTCCATGATGCATAATTATGTGGAGTTAAAGGTGGAAATTTATGAGGACTCATTGCAAAAAAAATGAAAGAGCACAAGGAAAGAGAGGTACAATCACACAAGACACCCCCCCAAATTCACTCAATCAAAGAACCCCCCCAAAAGTGATGATTTGATACATTATACTTAGTGCATGTACAATGGGCCACTTGCAAAAAATGGCAAAGTGGACTTCCGATTTCAATTTTACAACTTTATCAATAAGGCCAAAAGAGTCTCAAACTAATAATGCAAGAGATCTAAACTAAGATCCAAACAATTTACAAGTACTAAATAGGCCAAATAAGACCAATATCTGAAAGTACAATTTCTACTTAAAATCTCTAAAATCTGATCATAGATTATGAAAGTAGATGAAAAAAAATGCACTTTAAAAAAAAATGGCACCTAAAAAGGAGGTCGTATGAGCTCAAATGAGGCCTTTGAAGTTGCAGAATTGAGGATTGGACAGGTATAGCTGAGAGAATCTGAAAATTCTGAAAACCCATACCACCCAAATCGGGTAGAAAATTTCCTCCACATCCAAAAATCAATATTCACCAAAATAGGTCAAATTTATACTCAATTTTTATGGAAACGGCCTCCCAGACGCAATGGTGAGGTCAAAAATGCTCTAAGATGCCTCCAAAAAATGCAATCCCTCAGATCCAAAAATAGAAGCCTTCCACGATGTCTCCAAAAACCAATCAATGAAGCCCCAATGGCTCTAATACCATGTGAGATTTTGCCAAGATCAAGGGCACAATAAAAAGTATAAAAATAGAGACAAAAGAATGACAAGAACAAATTGTATTCTCATCAATATGAAAATGATCAACTAGATTCGCATATAATGAATATAGGCTTGCTTATATAGGCAAGGCCAAATGGATGTATGAGCACACAATCATGACATGTGGCTCAATGAGAAACAAGGGTAGGTAAGAAATACTAGGGGTAGGTAGGAGAAATAATATAATATTCCACAAGAGGTGGATGACCCACCAAATGTGGAGTGTAACAGCAAAATAAGACCACAAAAGGTGGAATTTCTCCTACAAGCTCTATCCCTATGTGCACACTTCCCTAAGTGTCTCAAATCCAAACTACGAAGAGATGCATTATCCTAAGTTAACTTAAGTAAAGTGTAATAATATCCATAATGAATATTTATTTACACCAACAATAAGTAATCATTTAAAAATCAAATAATTAAATACCCAAAAAGGCAAGAATCCAATAAATTAAATCAAACATTAGATAACCATATAATCAAATCACTATTAATCAAAATAATTATAATTATCATTATTAAATATTTAATCTTGCATCAATCATCAATCAGTCTCAACATAATAGAACTAACCAACCAATACTAACATACTCACAACACAGGAGACATGGCGACTTGCACCAAGATACTGAAGACTCACAGTGAACAACTTAGACCTAGAGTATGTGAGGGGAGCTTGTGTCAACTCCGAACCACATTCCATTGGGGTTTAAAGAGACACTCAGACTTGTGGAGCCAGGTGGACTCGGTGTTAGGTACCCGCAAATCCTGCATCCACAAAGCAATGATACAACATATGGATATATATTATAACATACAAGGGTTAGAGAATCACAATGACACACCCTGCTTGCAATGAGTGATGTGGCATTATCTCTATCTTGAAGACAGTCATACAAAAATGAAACACACCATAAGATCGACTTATCATAGATAATCATTAAATATGGTCAATACATAAAAACATCATCAAGTGCATGATTAGTATAATTCATGATTATAGTAAGGCATGTAAAATCCATCAACACTTATGCTCATCAAATCACATGATCAATATAATATTTTGATAATCAATCATATAATAAGTATATAGTGTCTAATAAATCACATGATCAATAATGATAGTATCAACATCATATAAACCATTTGAAATACCCTGTGCCCAATAATGTCTATCATGCATGAATTAAAAGTCAAATCTAGTCAAAACAAGTCAAGTCAAGGGTGGACCCTATAGGAAACAAATAGAATGGGTTGAAGAAGAAGTTAATAACACCAAAAAAGGCCAAAAACCATACCAAACTATGAGTATGTACACCAAGTTGTGGTACCAAAAGGGGGTCTTAAGATGCCACTTTTTTCTGAAATCAGCAAAGTCTGAACTTCAATGACAAATTGAAGATAGTTACACTCCAAATTTGAAGATGCAAAAATAACAAGAGTCAGAGTGCTTCGAGTCTACTTTCTAAACTAATATTTTATTTTTAAAATGGTGGAGCTTAAGGGCTTCAAAAAGGGGGGCCACAAAAAGTGGTCTTGTTTTTATGCAAAAAACATAACATAGCGTCTCTTGTGGCCCCCCTAAAATGTTAAGTTTTTTTTTGAATTTTTAAAATCACTTCGGTGAGAAATTAGCTAACACCTTGTAGTTTATGCCAGATTTTTCAGCTAATTTTTTAATGAGTATATGATTTTTTACTAATTTTTGAAGTGAACACATCCTGAAAATTAGAAATTTAAGCGTGCTCCCCCCTAAAATCTTTGATAACTAATCAAAAATCAAAACTTTTTTTTTAAAATTGTGTAGAATGGAGTCTATTTTCTAAAAATATAAGTTTCTTCAAAATCCGATGAACGTGTAAAAAACTAAACCTAAAGTAGTGCATGTTGGTTTTTGACAAAAAATGGACATACTAACAAAAGAAATTATGGATGAAAGCCTTAATGAAATCAAAATGCGAAAAAAATTACATGCTTGGATAGCTAAGAGAGAGATTGAGGTTGCTATGTTGTTGTTTTTTAGTTTCATTGAAACACGTGCAAACCTGATCGAGAGCACGGCCTAAAATATGTGAAATTTTTTAATCTTCTGATCAAAACATGACTCAGGCCTAAAATGGTCATCCAACCCTTTGGGTTGGATGCCCAAGTACAATCCAACCCAAAGGGTTGGTGGTTTCCAGTCCAAACCATTTAGCGAGCACCAAATATGGTGCTCGCCCTATTTTGCACTCGCTAAATGCAAAATTTGGAATGTTCACATTTGGCGCTCGCCAAATGTGAAAAGTTAGTTTTTGCATTTGGTGAGCGCCAAATTTGGCGCGCACCAAATGTTTTGCATTGTCCAAAGTGAATGTTTTGTGAGTGTGTAGATTTTCCAATCTGGGCATAATTTATATCCACCCTCATAGGAGAATATATACATGAAATGTAGCATTTAAGTATAAGTCACATTTCAATATGTCTGTTTTGAAATGTGACTTATACTTTATGTTAAATTTCATGTATATATTGGCAAGATGTTTGAGAGTGGTTTCAGCTCTATAGGACTTATAATGTAGATTCTAGTTTTAAGAGGATCATATAAAATTTCAGACAGTTGAATTTCAGTAATCAACATGTTCCTATTATCATTCTTCAGCTATGTATCTCACTCTCTTTATCATCCCCAAACTCTAGACCCATCTCTATCTCTCTCATGTCTCTCTTACTTCTCTCTCCCCTCTCTAGGTAAACCCAACTTCTCTACCTTTCATTCCTTCCTTAACCCCATATCTATCCTTGACTCCCTCCCTCTCTCTTCTCTTTCATTCTCTTATTATTTCACTCCCCTCCCTCTCCATTCTCTTGGTCACTACCTATCCCTTCTATCTTCTCTCTCCCCATATCTAGGTCTCTTCATCCCTCCCTATTCACCTCACTACCTCTCCCTCCCTCTATTATTACCCACCTCTCTCCCCCCTCTAGTTATCTCACCTAATTAATTGTCCACCCTCTAGTTCTCTCCCTCTCCCTTACCCCTATCCATTCATGAAATCTCTCCCTCTATTCTCTCTCTCCAAACCTATCTATCTCCTCATTCCTTAGGTCTCTAAATCCCTCCATGTCTACCTCTCCATCCATCCCCTCTTAGTCATCTCTTTTCTATTCCATCTATTCCCTCTCTCTATTGTCTAGGTTGTCACCTCTCCGTCCTACTCTCTCTACCTCCCTCTCTCAAATTTCTAGGTTTCTCCCTCATTCCCTCTCCACCTCTATACTTATCCATTAATTTCTCATTAGGCACCTATCCTTAAGCCCCTCTATCTATCTCTCCTCTATCTCTCCCATATAGGTATTTAATCTCTCTCTCATGCTCTGCATATCTCATCTCTCTATTTATCCCCTCTCTAGTTCTCTCCATTCCTCTCCACCTCTCTCTCTCCATCACCCCTTAACCATCTCCCTTTATGAGCTCTCTCCTTCTCTTATCTCTCTCATCACCTCTTTATCTACCCAAAAATATAGATCTATTACTCCCTCTTTCTTATCTCTATTTTTTCTCTCTCCCCTCTCTAGGTCTCTCCTATACTCTCTCCCTCTCTCTCTCACCTTCCCTCCTTATCTCCATATCTATCCTTCCCTCCCTCCATCTCCCATCTTCTTATTTTTTCTCTTCACTCTCTTTGTGTTCTCTTAATGAATACCTCTCCCTCCTAACCTCTCTTTCCATACTGATTTTTATCCTTCCCTCCATCTTTACATATCTACATCTCCCTCTTTGTCTCTTAATCCCCCTGTATCTCCTTCACCTCTATCTTTCCACCCTAGGTCTCTCACCTCTCTCTTCCTAGGCTCTAGATCTCTCACCTCTATATATGTCTCCTCTAATTCTTTCATTTCCACCTCCTTACCCCTCTTTCTCTCTTTGTGCACTTATCTCTCTTATTTTATTCTCTCTCTCTCCCTTACCTATCTACTCTTCCCTCTCTAGGTCTCTCAGCCAATCCCTACCCACCTCTCCCTTTCTTTGTAGATCTCTCTTTTTCTTTATTCTTCCCTCTCACCTCTTTTTTCTCCCTCCCCTGTATATAGGATTTAGATAATAGGTTGTAGGATATAAGGTTTATGGTATGGGGTACAATATTGATGGAACATTGTTTAGGGTAGATAGGGTTGAGGGTAGTGGTCGTATTGATACTTAGGACAACATATGACCCCTTAAGACACCATATGACCCCTAACGATACCAAATGATCTCTTAGGACACCATATGACCCCTAAAAACACCATATCATGTCCTAAGGGGTCATATGGTATCCTTAAGGGTCATATGGTGTCCTAAGGGATCATATGGTGTTGTTAGGGGTCATATGGTGTCATACGACATTCTATGACTCCTTAGGACACTATATGACACCTAAGGACACCATATCGTATCTTAAGGGGTCATATGGTATCCTAATGGGGAAATATGGTCTTATATGACCCATTAGGACACCATATGACCCCTAATGACACCATATGGTGTCCTAAAGGGTCATATGGTGTTTTATGACCCCTTAGAACACAACATGACTCCTAACAAAATCATATGGTGTCCAAAGGGGTCATAAGGTTTCCTAAGGGGTCATATGATGTTCTAAGGGGTCATATGGTATTCTATGACCCCTTAGGACATCATATGGCCCCTAATGACACCATATGGTGTCCTAAGGGATCATATGATGTTGTTAGAGGTTATATGGTGTCCTATGGGGTCATATGGTATTCTATAACCCCTTAGGACACCATATGACCCCTAACAACACCAAATGGTGTCCTATGGGGTTAGATGATGGCCTATGAACCCTAACATCACCATATGTTGTCCTAAGGGGTCATATGGTGTCCTCAGGGGTTATATGGTATTATATGATCCTTAGGACACCATATGATCTCATACAACACCATATAATCTCTAATGATCCCATATGGTGTCCTAAAGGGTCATATGGTGTTCCATGACCCCTTAGTACACCATATGACCCCCAATGACAACATATGGTGTCCTAAGGGGTCATATGATGTTCTATAACCCCTTGGGACACCATATGATCCCTCAAGACACCATATGACCCCTAAAAACACCATATGGTGTCCTAAGAGGTCATATGGTATTCTATGTCTTCTTAGGACACCATATGACCCCATACAACACCATATGACCCTCACGACACCATATGGTGTTTTAAGGGGTCAAATGGTGTCATAAGGGGTCATAGAAGACTATATGACATCTTCGGACACTATATGACCCCTAACGACATTAAATGACCTCTTAGGACATCATATGGTGTCGTTAGGGGTCATATGGTGTCCTAGGGGGTCAAAGAACACCATATGAACCCTAACGACACCTCATCATATAGTGTCATTACGGGTCATATGGTGTCATATTATGTCATAATAGATCATAGAATACCATATGACCCCTTAGGACACCATATGATCTCTAACGATACCATATGACCCCTTAGGACACCATATGATCTCTAACGATACCATATGACCCCTTAGGACACCATATGACCTCTAAAAACACCATATTGTGTCTTGAGGGGTTATATGGTGTCACAAGTTCTCATGTCATGTACTAGGATGTTAAAAGGGGTCATATGGTGTCCTAGGGGGTCACAGAGCACCATATGACACCTTAGGAGATCATATGACCCCTTAGGACACCATATCATATGGTGTCCTAAGGGGTCATATGATCTCCTAAGGTGTCATATGGTGCTCTGTGACCCCCTAGGACACCATATGACCCCTTTTAACATCCTAGTACATGACATGGGCACTTGTGACACCATATAAATATGATCCCTTAGGACACCATATGGTATCCTTAGGGATCATATGGTGTCCTAAGGGGTCATATGGTATCCTAAGGGGTTGTATGGTGTCCTAAGGGGTCATATGGGGTCCTTAGGGGTCATATGGTGTCCTTAGGGGTCATATGGTGTTCTATGACCACTTAAGACACCATATGACCCCTTAAGACACCATATGACCCCTTAAGACATGTTATATGGCATCCTTAGGGGTCATATGGTGTCCTAAGGGGTCATACGGTATTCTATGACCCATTAGGACACCATATGACCCCTAAGGTATCGTTAGGGATCATATGGTGTCTTAGGGGATTATATAGTTTCCTAAGGGGTTATGGTGTTCTATGACTCCTTAGCACACCATCTGACCCCTTAGGACACCATATGACCCCTAAGGACAATATATGGTGTCCTAAGGGGTCATATGGTGTTGCTAGGGGTTATATGGTATCCTAAGGGGTCATATGGTGTTCTATAACCCCTTAGGACACCATATGAACCCAAACAACACAATATGGTGTCCTAAGGGGTCATCCAATGTTGTTAGGGGTCATATGGTGTCTTAAAGAGTCATATGGTGGTCTATGACCCCTTAGGACACCATATGACCCCTTAGAACACCATATTGTATCGTGAGGGGTCATATGGTGTCGTAAGGGGTCATATGGTGTCCTAAAGGGACATAGAACACCATATGACCCCTCAAGACACCATATGGTATTTTTAGGGGTCATATGGTATCTTGAGGGTTCATATGGTGTCCCAAGGGGTTAGAGAACACCATATGACCCCTTAGGACACCAAATGACTCCTTAGGAAATTATATGACCCCTTACGACACCACATGGTGATGTTAGGGGTCATATGGTGTCCTAAGGGGTCATATAATATCATATGACCCCTTAGGACACCATATGACATGTCCTAAGGGGTCATATGGTGTCTCAAGGGGTCATAGAACACAATATGAACCCTAAGGGCACCATATGACCTCTTAGGACACCATAATATGGTGTCCTAAGGAGTCATATAACACCATATGACCCCTTACGACACAATATGACCCCTAAAGACACCATATGACCCATAAGGATACCATATGACCCCTCAAGACACCATATGGTGGTCTTAGGGGTCATATGTGTTGTTATTTTTGTTGTTTATGTTGTGATTGTCATTGATGGACACACACTTGTATTGAGATCCCCTTTATGTGTATGAGCTTGTGCTCAATAGGTATTTGTTCCAACCGGTATGTTGTTTACTAGTCTTTAGACTAGTGGTGATTTTGCAGAATGTGTTTCCCGGTTTGAAGCGGCATGTCAACCCCAAGTGGTTCGTAGATCCCAAGCGGCATGAGGGAGCAAAGCGGCACAACACATTCTCACCAATCTTCATTTTTGACAAACCGGCAACTGGTATTTTGTATGAATCAGTAATACTCTGTGATGAGTTACCAATCCACCGATCATTTGACGGTGCTGACACATTGATAGTGCTTTTTGGGTCATGTTACTGAGTACATCTAGATGCATTGAACCTAGGAAATTGTAATGTAATCCTATTGGACCGACATGAAATCAGATTCCTTTAAAAGGACATCATGTCTAGGGTTTTAAGTTGTTGCTTAAAGAGTTAATGTGGTACTATGGTTTTAAGGTGGAGATTGAGAACAATCTTATCTAAGAAGATCAAGTTGTAACTATGAGAGAGATAGAGAAGACTAAAGTAATGTTGGAATGCATTAGCTATGAGTAATACTGGATCTAACCAAGTAGTTTGTGCTATCAGATAGATCAAACACTTGTTGATTACTCACATCTTTGACAAGTCTGTAGCCCTTAATCGGGTAGGCTTCAAAGCCTTTGTAAAATCCTCTAACAAGGTAGTTCACACATGTGAATCTAAAATCCTTTAACAAGGTAGTCTTTAATCGGATTTATCTCCTAATAGAGATTGAGATTCCTAACAGGATCTATTCTGGTGAAGAACATTGTAAGACCTTAACTTGTCTGGTTTCTATTCTGCAGATAGTGACTTGTGAGTTCCATCTCACCGTGGTTTTTCCCAGTTGGGTTTCCACATCGAATATCTTATGTTATGGTTGTATTTCTTTTGTGGGTGAATGCTTTATTCGCATTTTGGTTTGCATGTGTAGTAACCAGTTTGACTGTTAGACTGCTTTAGTGGTTTATCTTTAGACTGTGTAAGTGTATTAGTGCAGTGATTTTTGGCACACTAATTCACCCCCCCCCCTCTTAGTATTCATCAGTTGGTATCAGAGCCTACCTTTCTATAAGTTTAACCACTTGGAAAGAGATATGGGGGAATACACCATGAGGGAACTTACTCAATGGCTCACTAAGTCTGAGCAAGCATATGATGATCTTATGGTCAAATACAAGGTATCTCAAGCAAAAAGGAGAGAACATGCAGAAAAACTGATGGAACTATCTAAAAGTAGTTTTGAAGATGAAGCTAACATGGAAGCCATGATTGCCGAAGTAAATAAGCTGAATGATTCAAACTCCAATCTGAGAAAGGAGTTGGAAGGACTGACTATTTAGTTTAGTCAAGAGCTTGAGAACTGAAGAAAAGCTAAAGATCAGATAAAGGATAGAGACCATGAGATCTCCAAGTTGAAACAAGAGATTAGTGCACTGAATGCTCACCTTCATGAGAATAGAATGGAAAAGGAAGACATGCAAGGAGAACTAAACATTGCCATCTTTGAAAATGCAAGTCTAATGGAGACAAACACTGCTATTTCCAAAGAACTCTTTGAGGCAATGGAAATACTGGCTAAGTTTGGCAAAAGTACTATCAAGCTAGAGCAAAAGCTTGAGTCATCTAGACCGCAAAAGAATACCAATGGTCTTGGTTTATCTAGACATGAGGAAGGAGAATCCTCAGGAACAAATGTTGAAGCATCAAAGAAGCAACCGACACTCAAAGGAAAAGGTAAGCAAAAATTCATACCTATTTGCCTTAACTATCTTAAAGAAGGACACACTGCCAATGTATGTAGGAGAAAACCCTACAATAAGTTTCCATATTTTATCAACAATGTACCTAGATCCAATAAGTTCAATGGTCATTGTTATGCATGCAACAAGTTTGGGCATAGAGCATTTGAATGTAGGTCTGTGATGGATAACACTGGAAGATATCCTCAAAGGACCCAAGGAACTAGTCCTGAACCTTTTGTGAACCGGAACCACAACTGGTTTAATGTCTTCAATCATCAGTCAAGAAGTGGTGGCCATCAAGCGGCAACCGGATGGAGAGAAAGTTGTATGATCTGTCATGATTATGGTCACATTGCTGCAACATGCAGAAGGAAGAATGGAAACATGTACAATGGACTTTGGAGAGCACCTAGACTTGTTTGCTATCATTGCAACAAACTGGATGACATTGCAAGATTCTGCAGAAGCAGAAAAAGTATATCTGATGATATACCGGTCACTCAAGAAGGAGAAATCGATGTTGAAAAAGTTCAAGGGGACATGAGGAAAACATGGAGGAAGAAACCAACAATGTTGGAAGAGGAACCGGTTTCTGCACCTAGTGTGGAAATATCAGAACCAGCAAACTAAGCCTTAAAGGCTTAGGGGGAGAAAATGGCAAAATGCTTTTGAACCCCTAGTTTACACTGGTAAAATACCTTAACCGGTATGCAATACCTATCGCTTGGTAGAAGACCAAAAATGGTAAAAAAAAAAAGAAAAAAAAAGGGCAAATTAGGGTTTATGCCCTAATAGAGGAGCATTAATGATGGTAGGTGAGAGACATGTATAAATGCATTTTTCAAATCATTTCTCACTATCTATTTTTGAGTGAAGAAAAGTTTTCAAGTGCAGAGTGAAGAAAAGGCGATTTGAGCTAAGTTTTCAAGAAATTGATAAATCTTGAAAGAGATTCAAATCCAGTTTGCAAGCGGTTGTGGAGAACTCAAAGCGGTGATTTGGTAATTGAGGAAGAGTGAAGTGAAGCAAAATTAGGAAGCCCTAAATTTGTGTTGTAAAGGTATTTTTCATGTTCTTGAAAATACTCAACAATGGCCTCCGCATCTCATACTAGTTCTAGTGCATCCATTGAGTTGAAAAGTTTTATTTAGAGGAAGTCCAAATATAATGCTTTATCACAAGTTCTGGCTGGAGTCATAGTTGAAGATGGAATTTCTAATTATATTGACTACAAACTAGAAGACCTAGGGTCTTTAGCTATTCACACTCAGTTAGGTTTGTTTTGTGGCAAAGACAAAAATATCAAACCAGAGTTTTGCATTCTAGAGAAGAAGAAACTCCATAATGCAGTATATTTTCTGGAAGACTTCACAGAGGATCACATCAGGATCATCTTGAGTAGAGTCCATAGTGACAAGATGTACTTGGAGAGGATGCATGATATCACACCTTAGGCAATTCATGTAGTCACTAGTTTTTGCAACATAGGGGAAGTGCAAGCCCTAAGAAAGGTAAGAAAAACCGATATGACCAAGGTCACTGGTTCAACAAGTGACTCACAAGGTATGCCGGTTAGTCCTATCAAGGATGACCTGGTGAAATACACTTGCATGGTGATAGGATACCGAACATTTTCAGCTAGCAGGATTAATTTTGTATCGGCTGTAGCGGTAAATGCCGCTTACCGGATGATCAAAGAGGATGCATCTTTTGACTTATGCACCAGCATGCAGAGGCAACTCCTGTTGAATCTAAAGGTGATCAAATAGGACAATGCATTGAAGTTTAATTTTGGGCAACTACTGATAGGGTTGTTCTTCTATTTCCAAGGCCACTTTCCTAGAGTAGGAGATGTCCAATGGTCTCCTAACCAACCGGTAACCAAACAGATCAAGGAAAGCATACAAGCTATCAGAACCGGTTACCCTGATGTACTGAACAAATATTTTGATGAGTTCAGAAGGAAGATGAGCCAGAGGATGAGGATCTTAGGTGATATAGTAAAGAAATACGAACATGTCATTTGTTTCACCATTTAGGTGGACAAATGCTTAATGGAGGCTGTTGAGCCAAGAATGGAGGAAGTAGAGCCAATGGGCTATGAAGTTATGTATGATTTGCTGGAAGGGTATGCCTCAACCCTTATTGCCTTGCCTCTTGATCCAAAGGCTAAAAGGACCAGAACTTACTTGGAGAGGATTGCACTAGCTGAAGAACCATCAATTAAGAAGGGAAAAGAACCGGCAGCCAAGAAAACAAAGGCAGTGCCTACAGCATTGGCACTGGCTACTACTGCATCTCCAAGAGTGACCAAGCGGTCACCTGCAAAGAAGAAACCGGAAGTGACACCAGCAAAATTCTTTGAAAGAAAAAGGAAGACAAAGACAAATGAGCCTGACTCTGAAGAGACCGAGTCAGATGAAAAGCCAAAGAAGGCCAGACAGACAAAGAAGATGAAGAAGAATGAACTGGCAATGTCTGCAACGGTAAATATTGATATCTCCTCATACAAACCTTTGACACATTGTCAAAGAACAGTGAAAAATATTAGGAGAAAATTACTTCATGATTTAGTAGACTATTATGATGAATTTAATAGTGAGGAGAAAGATGAAGTACTACAGGAAATCATTCTTTATTTGTGTAAAAATGACCGGTCACCATTAGAGATTAAGTCTCAGACACCAGATTCATTATTTAAAGCATTAGATAATAAATGGCACATTGCTATTGAAAAGCAACAAGAGATTAGGGAGAAATTATTTTCACAATACTTTCCCGAACTCTCAAATTCAGATTGATTTGATGCCCTAGATCAAAATAAAGGTCTCTTCTTTACAAGAAGAAGAAGACTCTAGTTATTGGAGGGGAGAATTGACAATGTTGAAAAAGATACTCATCAACATATAGCTCATGCTATCAAATCTCACAAAGCACGAATGGCCAACCTTCAAGCGAAAAAAGAACCGGTTATTTCCAAACCGGATGAGGTTTTTGATGAGGAAGGAAACCTAGTGGAAGAACCAATCGACACTATCGATGTCGATGCCCTGGATGTAGAAGATGTCACTTAGGACATACCTTTTGAGGGAACTGAATAGGGGCAATAAGCCGATCAAGGTGGTGAACAAGCTGAGGACACATAGCAAGTGGCAAAGGAATAGGAAGAGAAGAAGAAGAGGGATGAAGATGAGAAAAAGAAGAAAGAGGAAGAGAAGAGAAAAGAGGAAGAGGAGAAACAAAAACATGAAGAAAAGAAGAAGCAAGAAGATGATAGGAAAAAGAAAGAAGAAGAGGATAAGGAAGAAAAGAGAAAGAAGGAAGAAGAAGAAAAGAAGAAGAAGGAAGAAGAAGAGAAGAAGAAGAAGGAAGAGGAAGAAGTGGAAGAGAAGAAGAAGAAGGAAGAGGAAGAACAAAAGAAGAAGGAAGAGGAAGCACAGAAGAAGAAGGAAGAGGAAGCAAAGAAGAAGGTAGAAGCAGAGCAGAAGTAGAAAGAAGAGGAAGACAAGAAAAAGATGGAAGTGGAAGAGAAGAAAAAGAGAGAAGAGAAAGAGAAAGAAGAGAAGGAGAGGAAAAAGAAGGAAGAAGCAGACAAGACAGCTGAAGCAATGAAGAGCACACAAATGGAGACTCCCAAGGCAACCGGAAGCCAAGCCAAACTGGCTGTTATCTCGATTCCTATTGATCTCCAATCTGCAAGTGAGTCTGAGCTTATGTAGAGCATTAATGTTTCCCAAGAGTGCCTTGAAGTCATTCATAGGAAAAGGGAACAAGATATTATTCAGGCAGTTGTAGACACACTTATCTGTTTAATCCCCGGTACTAATCTTCCTGACACTGAATCATCACTAGCACAGCTCAAGCTTCTATGTACTATAGTGGATGATCAGGTGCAGAGTCTGGAAGAAGCAGTAGAGGCCAATGTAAAGAAAGAGCACTAAAAGGCTCTTAATGTTTCTCTAGTGAAAAAGATGAATGAGCTTAGGACTGAACTGCTGAAAGATCAAAAGGACATAAGGAATGCCTTAGATGAGGGAAACTTGCTACTCAGCAAAATCTATCAACCTCATCTATTCTGTGACGATGTGCTAGATAAGAAGCAAAAGCTTCAAATGGACTTATAGTCCTACTTGGTCACATTTAAGACACCTTATGATTCCTTTGCAGCATATGGGCAAACCATTCACCGGTTCCAGATCCAGTCAGCCAAGATGGAGCAAGAGATCAGTGCACGGTCTAGGGATTTGCAAGAACTTCAACTAGTATTACTTCCATGACTGCAAATTCTTTAGAAGTGTTATCTGAACTTGGATGCCTTGACAGTCACACAGGAACTAGGAACTGAGCACAGTAGATGCCATGGAAGAACAGGTATCCCAGATGCAGACAAAGAAGGAAGTGGCAACCTCCCTACTTGAGTCCTGGTCTCTATCCATGAAACATTTTTTTCAGGACTATAAATCAGTTTTTGACAAGTATTATTCATTATTGTCATAAACTTTTATATATATATATGAAAATAGGGTTATTCAGTGGTACTTTGTCATTGTTGGCAAAGGGGGAGAAGTATCTGGTTTTTGGTTATAAAATTTTGATCGTCTGACATAGGGGGAGAAATATCTGGTTTTGACATTTTGATATATGTTTTGATATATGCTATATACTCTGATGTCTCAATAATTATGCTCTGTATGCAAAATTTCTATACACTGTGTTAATTAAGGGATAGTGTATATGCTTAGGGGGAGCAATTTTGTTAATTGCAAGTTTTTGTTGTAAAACACTTCAATGTCAAAATTTTTATTTTCCTAAGTGTTGCCATTAATGCCAAAGGGGGAGATTGTTGGCATTTTTGTTGTTTATGTTGTGATTTTCATTGATGGACACACACTTGTATTGAGATCCCCTTTATGTGTATGAGCTTGTGCTCAACCAGTGTTTGTTCCAATCGGTATGTTGTTTACTAGTCTTTAGACTAGTGGTGATTTTGAAGAATGTGTTTCCTGGTCTGAAGCGGCATGTCGACCCCAAGCAGTTCGTAGATCCCAAGCAGCATGAGGGAGCAAAGTGGCACAACACATTCTCACCAGTCTTCATTTTTGATAAACCGACAATCGGTATTTTGTATGAACTGGTAATACTCTGTGATGAGTTACCAATCGGCATTTTGTGATGAGTTACCAATCCACCGATTGTTTGACGGTGTCGACACATTAACAGTGCTTTTTGTGTCATGTTACTGAGTATGTCTAGATGCATTGAACCTAGGAGATTGTAATGTAATCCTATTGGACCAACATGAAATTAGATTCCTTTAAAAGGACATCATGTCTAGGGTTTTAAGTTGTTGTTGAAAGGGTTAATGTGGAGCTAGGGTTTTAAGGTGGAGATTGAGAACAATCTTGTCTAAGAAGATCAAGTTCTAACTGTGAGAGAGATAGAGAAGACTAAAGTAATGTTGGAATGCATTAGCTATGAGAAATACTGGATCTAACCAAGTAGTTTGTGCTATCAGATAGATCAAACACTTGTTGATTACTCACATCTTTGACAAGTCTATAGCCCTTAACCGAGTAGGCCTCAAAGCCTTTGTAAAATCCTCTAACAAGGTGGTTCACACATGTGAATCTAAAATCCTCTAACAAGGTAGTCTTTAATCAGACTTATCTCCTAACAGAGATTGAGATTCCTAACAGGATCTATTCTGGTGAAGAACATTGTAAGACCTTAACTGGTCTGACCTTAACCGGTTTGGTTTCTATTCTGCAGATAGTGACTTGTGAGTTCCATCTCACCATGGTTTTTCCCAATTGGGTTTCCACATCAAATATCTTGTGTTATGGTTGTATTTATTTTGTGGGTGAATGCTTTATTTGCATTTTGGTTTGCATGTGTGGTAACCGGTCTGGTTGTTAGACTGCTTTACCAGTTTATCTTTAGACTGTGTAAGTGTATTAGTGCAGTGATTTTTGGCACACTAATTCACCCCCCCCTCTTAGTATTCATTAATATGGTGTCCTAAGGGGTCATAAAACACCTTATGACCCCTTAGGACACCATATGACCCCTTAGGAAATTATATGATCCCTTAGGACACCATATGGTGATGTTAGGGGTTATATGGTGTCCTAAGGGGTCATAGAATACCATATGACCCCTTACGACACCATATAAACCCTTAGGATACCATATGATATGGCCTAAGGAGTCATATGGTGTCTGAACTGGCCATAGAATACCATATGACTCCTAAGAACACCATATGACCCCTTAGGACACCATACGGTGTCATTAGAGGTCATATGGTGTCCTAAGGGGTCATAGAACACCATATGACCCCTTAGGAAACAACATGACCCCTAAGGACACCATATGACCCCTCAAGATACCATATGATGGTCTTAGGGGTCATATGGTATCCCAAGGGGTCATAGAACAACATATGACTCCTTATGACACCATATGACACCTAACAACACCATAGGGTCATATAGTGTCCTAAGGGATCATATGGCATCCTAATGAGCCATAGAATACCATATGACCCCTTAGGACACCATATGACCCCTAAAACCACCATATAGTATCTTGAGGGGTCATATGGTGTCATTGGGGGTCATATGGTATCGTTAGGGGTCATATTGCGTCCTAAGGGGCCATATTGTGTTATATGACCCCTTAGGACACCATATGACCCTTAACAACACCATATGGTGTCCTAAGGGGTCATATGGTGTCCTTAGGGGTCATATGGTGTTCTATGACCCCTTGAGACACCAAATGACTCCTTAAGACATGTCATATGGTGTGCTAAGGGGTCATATGGTATCCTAAGGGGTCATATGATATTATATGACCCCTTAGGACACCATATAATCCCTAACATCACCATATGGTGTCCTAAGGGGTCATATGATATCTTAAGGGGTCATATGGTGTTCTAAGGGGCCATAAGGTGTTCTAAGACCCCTTACGACACCATATGACCCCTAAGACCACCATATGGTTTTCTAAGGAGTCATATGGTGTCATTAGGGGTCATGTAGTTTTGTTAGGGGTCATATTGTGTTCTAAGGGGTCATATGGTGTTGTTAAGGGTCATATTGTATTCTAAGGGGTCATATGGTGTTCTATGACCCCTTAGGACACCATATGACCCCTAACAACACCATATGGTGTCCTAAGGCATCATATGGTGCCATTAGGGTTCATATGGTGTTTTATGACCCCTTGAGACACCATATGACCCCTCAAGATATTTCATATGGTGTCCTAAGGGGTCATATGGTATTCTATGACCCCTTACGACACAATATGACCCCTAATGTCACCATATGGTGTCCTAAGGGGTCATATGATTTTCTAATGATAACATATGGTGTCCTAAGGGGTTATAGAATATCATATGACCCCTGAGGACACCATATGGTGTCGTGAGGGGTCATATGGTGTCCTAAGGGGACATAAAACACCATATGATCCCTTAGGACACCATATGGTTTTTTTAGGGGTCATATGATGTCTTGAGGGCTCATATAGTGTCCCAAGAAGTTATAGAACACCATATGATCCCTTAGGACACCATATGTTGTCATTAGGGGTCATATGGTGTCCTAAGGGGTCATAGAACACCATATGACCCCTTATGACACTATATGGTGTTTTTAGGGATTATATAGTGTTGTATGGGGTCATATCATGTCCTAAGGGTCATAGAACACCATATTATCCCTTAGGAGACCATTTAACCCCTAAAAACACCATATGGTTGTTGGCAATGAGTTAACATCCCTTGCGGGGATTCACGACATGGTTTAACAACCTCCTGTGGATTCTATAAGTCTAGTGGTTATATCGGGCATTGACAGTTTGATCTTTTGGTGCAACAACAACCCACACTTGTAACAAGTGGTTTTAGAGCTTGGTCACAAGTTCAAATCACGCAGACTATAGTGAGTGATGCTAGGAGGGGGATTGTTGGTAGTGGGCCAGCGTCCCTCGTAGGGATTCATGACATGGTTTAAAAGCCTCCTGTGGATTCTATAAGTCTATTGGTTGTATTGGGGATTTATAGGTTGATCTTTTGGTGCAACGACAACCCACACTTGTAACAATGGTATCCTAAGGGGTCATATGGTGTTCTGAGGGGTCATATGGTGTTCTATAACCACCTAGGGCACCATATGACCCCTTTTAACAACCTAGTACATGAAATGACTACTTGTGACACCATATGACCCCTCAAGACACAAAATGGTGTGATTAGGGGTCATATGGTTGTTAGCTCCTAGAGACAATTGAGAGGGTGGGGTGGTGAATCAGTTGTCTAATAAATTCAAACCAAAAACCATTTAACCAACTAAATGCTTAATACTGGTAAACTAGTTAAGTATGCCGGTAGATAGTCTTAACAATAAATTTCTATACTGGTAAAGATTAATTCATGAAAAATAAACATAAAGTCATCCACAACACATAACACCAATATTTGTACGTGGAAACCCTGTAAGGGGAAAAACCACAATGGGAAACCTTACCCACAATTAGATGATACTACTGCAGATAGTACGTGTACATAAATGGGGTCTGCACAAGTAGAAATTCCAATAGCCTAGAGCTCAGTACTCAATCACAAAATGGGAGTCACATTGACTACAACTGGATGGTTAAATCCAATAAGAATGTACTATACAAAATAGCATCTTCATATGCTGGATTCAGTACCAGTGTAATGCATATATGCTTCTATAAAAACCTAGCTTCACCTTCAAATGATGACTTCATGTATACCTTTGCTTAATCTCACATATACCTTCACCCAAATGTTTATCGCATTCCTCATTTGATCTTACAAATAAGATCTTACATTTATACCATAACCTAAGACCAATTTTAGTAGGTCGGCTCTACAAGATATTACGAAATAACATTTTACAAACAATATAATATCTGATGCAATAACTGATTGAACATGTCATTTTAATGCATTTACAATAATAATAAATCATCTAAATAGCATGGCATGTTGATCTGGAAAAGATAAACCCGCCAGTGTAACCCTAGGTATCCTTGGACCTATTTGCCGATAAAAGTAACTATGCAAATATGAATATACCAATGATTAATTCTTCAAAACAAACTGTCCACACAATGTCTTCGACATTACCAAGTGTCTTCCATATCATTCCAAGTGTCAGTGAACATTATATCCTGTCGGTGAACCATATACCAGTAACTATGCAATAGTTACTTGCTTGCTGATAAATGTTGTTGGATCTCCAAAGTGCTAGTGTTCCAGTAGGTGTTGACATCAATGACAAAACCATACCAAAATACCAACAATCTCCCCCTTTGGCATTGATGGAAACACAAGATTGAAAAACCATCAAAGTGCCAAAATAGAAGTGCCAAATACCAAAAACAAACAATCTCTCCCCCTGGGAGCAACATGTGTTTATCCAAAGATTTATTTTTCAATATCAATCTTTCTATCAATCTTTCCTTAATACCAATCTTTCTATCAATCTTTCCTCAAAGATAATGTGTTTTTCCATAGATATCTCTCCCCCTTTGACATCAAATGCCAAAGTTATAGTAAAACCAAGTTCATATACAGAATACCAATCAATTCAATATACCAACTACTCACCCTAAGAAGTAGCTTCCTCATCAAAGACCGGAGTAAAAGATTTGTCTATCAATTCTATCGGTTGATGACAATCATCAATTGTCTAAGTTTCTACCAGTGGTGGTATGACTCCAAGCTGATCTCTGAGATATTCAAAAGTCTCCTTAGGCAAAGGTTTTGTGAAAATATCTGCAAGTTGTTCTTTAGTATTCACATAAACCAGTTTTATCTCCTTTTATTCAACTTTTTCCCTTAGAAAATTCAGTTTGATAGAAACATGTTTAGTTTTAGAGTGTAATATCGGATTCTTAGATAAATCAATTGCTGCAGTGTTATCACAATACATTGTAATAGGTTCCTTGCATTTTACCTTTATGTCTTTCAACATTTGTGTAAGCCATAGTACCTGTGTACAGTTAGTTGCTACTGCAACATATTCTGATTCTGCTATTGATAAAGATGTACAACTCTGTTTCTTACTTAACCAAGAAACTAATCTCTTTCCAAGAAAGAATGCTCCTCCAATGGTGCTTTTTCTATCATCCACATCTCATACCCAATTTGCATCTATGTATGCACATAGATCAAAATTTTCATCTCTAGGATACCATAATCCAAGATTTTCAGTGCCTTGTAAGTACCAGAAAATCCTTTTTTACCGCTGATTCATGATTTTCCCTAGGATTAATTTGAAATCTAGAAACAATACATACTGCATTCATAATATCAGGCCTAGTTTGTGTCAAGTATAGTAAACCTCCTATCATAGATTTGTATCTAGTTGGATTAACAGGTGTTGATTCATCCCTTTGAGATAATTTGTCATTTGTAGTCATAGGTGTGCTTACCGATTTAGAGTTCTCCATCCCAAATTTCTTTAGTAATTCTTTCAAGTACTTGGATTGACTCAAAAATATACCTTTATCAGTTTGTGAAATCTGCAATCCTAAAAAGAATTTTATTTCTCCAATCATAGACATTTCAAATTCTTGCTGCATTTTAATAGAAAATTCCTTACATAATCCATCTTCTCCTCCAAAGATTATATCATCAATGAATACTTCTATAATCAAGATGTCATCATTAGTTATTTTGTAATATAAATTGTTGTCTACATTTCCTTTAGTAAAACCAATCTTTAAAAGATACTTATCCAACCTTGCATACCAAGCTCTTGGGGCTTGTTTCAATCCATACAGAGCTTTTCTTAACCTGCAAACCATATCATTGTCATCTATCAAACAAAATCCATTAGGTTGTTCAATATATACTTCCTCTTCAAGATCTCCATTCATAAATGCACATTTAATATCCATTTGATAAAATTTGTAGTTCTTGTGAGCTGCAAAAGCCAAGAATAATCTGACTGCCTCAATTCTAGCTACTGGTGCAAAGGTTTCATTGTAATCAACTCCTTCTTTCTAAGAATATCCTTTACACACTAGTCTTTCTTTATTTCTAACAACCTTACCATCTTCATTAAGTTTGTTTCTAAATACCCATTTGGTTCCAATTACATTTTTATCTTTAGGCTGGGGAACTAATGTCCAAGTATTATTTTTCTCAATTTGTCCTAATTCTTCTTCCACAACTTTAATCCAAAATTTATCTTCACATGCCTCATTGATAGATGATGGTTCAAAAAGACATACCTCTTAACATATGATGGTTCTATTTGAGAAATAAGACATGCCTCTTCATTTGCCAATCTTCCTCTTGTCATAACTCCTTTAAATTTGTTTCCAATTATCTGATCTTCAGAATGATTCAATCTTACATACTAGGGTGTCTTAGATTGCTGTTGTTCTTCAATTACTATGGAATCCTCTGATGGTACCAAGGTAACTGGATCTTCATTCTGTACAGGTGGATTTAGTGTAGGTTCATTTATCACCATTTTTGTTGTCGGTTCAGAGTCTATATACCTTGAAGTTTCTCTGAATTGTTCATCAATCTTTAAATTTGTACTCTCAACAATTTTCTGCAATCTCTTATTAAAACATCTATATGCCTTGCTCTTAGATGAATAACCAAGAAATACTCCTTCATCACTTCTAGGATCAAATTTTCCAATATACTCATCTCTTCTAATATAACATTTACTTCCAAAAATTCTGAAATACTTAAGAGTAGGAGTATTACCAAACCATAGTTCATGAGGGGTCTTACTGGTTTCACCTTTGATGTGAACTTTGTTGAATGTATAGACAGCAGTGCTAACTGCTTCTCTCCAATACACATGTGGTAAATTTTCTTCGGATAACATACTTCTTACTGGATCCAAGATAGTTTTGTTTTTCCTTTCAACAACTCTATTTTGTTGTGGTGTCCGAGGTGCTGATAATTGTTTTCTGATTCCATTCACTTCACAAAATGTATTAAAGTCCTTAGATGTGAATTCTCCTCCTTGATCTAATCTTAAACATTTGATTTTCTTACCGGTTTCATTTTCAACCATTGCTTTGAACAGTTTGAACTTTCCAAGTGCTTCTGATTTTTCCTCGAGAAAAGTAACCCAACACATTCTAGAATAATCATCAATAATTAGCATGAAATATCTATCACCTTATAAGCTTTTAGTTCTTGCTGGACCACATAAATCAGTGTGAATTAAATCAAGAGCATTATTGGATTTTTCTAGAATACTTTTGAAACTAGCTCTAACTTGTTTTCCAAATTGACATTCCTTACATATTGTATTATGAGGTTTCACAATTTTAGGTAGATTTCTAACTACCTTTGAAGTACTGATTTTTACCATGCAATCAAGGTTTACATGACATAGTCTCTTATGTCATAACAAGCTTTCATCTATATGTGCAATCAAGCATGTCTTTTCATTGTTATTCAAATGAAAGATATTACCTATAGTCTGATTACCGGTTGCAATTTCCAAACCAGTTCTATTCATGATTTTGCATTTTCCATTTTTAAATTGTAACTGAAATCCCTTCTCAACTAATTGACCAACACTTAAAAGATTATGCATTAATCCTTCAACATAGTAGACATTGTCAGTGTTATGCTTACCATCAAGAGATATTGAACCCTTACCTTTGATTGAATAGGCTTTGTCATCTCCAAATCTTACTAAACCTCCATTGTATTCTTGAAAGTTCAAGAATTTACCTTTGTCTCTTGTCATATGATGTGAGCATCCTGAGTCAATGATCCATTCATCCTTTACTATAACTTTAGTTGCTAGGGCTTGTTCTACCGGTTGAGCAGTAGGTGCCAGATGATCTTTTGTTGTAGCAACAAAAATCCATCCATTATCTGTTGGATCCTCATCAGAATCATTAGTCACACCATCATCAACAATGTAACAAGATTTGTCTTTGTTCTTCTTAAATCTGTATCTTTGATGTTCAGGATTAGGCTTGTATGTTCTTCTATCTTCTTCTCTTAGTCTAGCATGTCTATCAGGGCATCTCGAAGCCATATGACCAAACTTATTGCATTTGAAACATTTAAAGGGTGCTTTACCTTCATACTTACTTGCAATTGGAGCTTTTGGCATTTTCCTTGCAAATAGTGCTTCAAGTTCTTCAAGCTCTTCATTCTCCTTCCTAGTTTCTTCAAGTTCTCTTGCATAAAAGGCTTTTGATTTTGATTTGTCAAATGATGGAGTAGATGATGTTGATTCTTTAAAGGCCAAATCTATCTTTATAGTAACAACAGGACCAAATTCCTCAATTTCAAAGGTTGAAAGTTTTCCAATCAATGTATCCCTAGTTACTGATGTATTAGGCATTGTTCTCAACTCATTTATAGCAGTAACCTTCATTTTATATGTCGGTGGCAATCCTCTTAGGATTTTTGAAACAATTTCATGCTCACTTAAGGTTCCTCCACAACATTTAATACCCAAAATAATTTCATTTACTCTTTCCATAAAAGCAGAAATCCTTTCATCTTCTTTCATTTTCAGATGTTCATACCTGACTCGGAAGCTTTCAAGTTTTGCAATCTTGACTATGGAATCTCCTTCATTTAGTGTTTCCAAATGATCCCAAATAGCTTTAGCAGTAGACCTATCTAATAATCCCATGATTTGTTGATATGATAATGCACTCAGAAGTGCTTCTCTTGCTTTGCAATCATTCTCCTCATGTTTAGCTAAGGTAGTTGGAGTAGTCTAACCAGCTACAGCAGCAGTATAACCATTCTTTGTAACTTCCTAGATGTCTTTACCAATGCAATTTAGATGTGTCTCCATCCTGATCTTCCATATCCCATAGTTGGTTCCATCAAGTTTAGGACTGTCCTTCCTGAAATAATTAGTAGACATTGGATCTCCTCAAGTTGTTAAACTTCTGCAAAAGAGGACTGAGCTTTGATACCAATTGTTAGGTCTTGGAGACAACTGAGAGGGGGGGGGGGGGGTGAATCAGTTGTCTAATAAATTCAAACCAAAAACCATTTAACCAACTTAATGCTTAATATCGGTAAACCAGTTAAGTATGCCGATAGATAGTGTTAATAGTAAATTGCTATACCAGTAAAGATTAATGCATGAAATATAAACATAAAGTCATCCACAACACATAACACCAATATTTGTATGTGGAAACCCTGTAAGGGGAAAAACCATGGTGGGAAACCTTACCTACAATCAGATGATACTTTTGCAGATAGTAAGTGTACATAAATGGGGTCTACACATTTAGAAAGGCCAATAGCCTAGAGCTCACTGCTCAATCACAAAATGGGAGTCACACTGACTACAGTTGGATGGTTAAATCCAATAAGAATGTACTATACAAAATAGCATCTTCATATGCTAGATTCAGTACCGGTGTAATGCTGATATGCTTCTACAAAAACCTAGCTTCACCTTCAAATGATGTCTTCATGTATACCTCTACTTAATCTTGCATATACCTTCACCCAAATCTCTTTTGCATTCCTCATTCGATCTTACAAATAAGATATTACATTTATACCATAACCTAAGACCAATTTTAGTAGGTTGGCTCTACAAGATATTACAAAAAAACATTTTACAAACAATATAATATCTGATGCAATAACCGATTGAACATGTCAGCTTAATGCATTTACAATAATAATAAATCATCTCCATAGTGTGCCATGCTGATCTGGAAAAGATAAACCTACCGTTATAACCCTAGGTAACCCTGGACCTATTTGCCGATAAAAGAAAATATGCAAATATGAATATACCAATGATTAATTCTTCAAAACAAAGTGTCCACATGATGTCTTCGACATTACCAAGTGTCTTCCATATCATTCCAAGTGCCGGTGAATATTATATCCTACTGGTGAACCATATACCAGTAACTGTGCAATAGTTACTTGCTTGTCAGTAAATGTTGCTGGATCTCCAAAGTGCTAGTGTTCCAATAGGTGTTGACATCAATGACAAAACCATACCAAAATACCAACAATGGTGTCCTAAGGGGTCATATGGTGTAGTTAGGGATCATATGGTGTCCTTAGCGGCTATATGATATTCTATGACCCATTAGGGTACAATATGACCCCTAACAACACCATATGACCCCTTAGGACAACATATGACCACTAATGACACCATATGGTGTTGTTAGGGGTCATATGGTTTCTTAAGTGGTAATATGGTGTCTTAAGAGTGCATCTGGTGTTTATGACCCCTAAGGACATCATATGACCCCTTAGGACACCAGATCACCCCTTAGGACACCATATGACCCCTAATGACACCATATGGTGTCCTAAGGGGTCATATGGTGTTCTATGACTCCCTAGGACACCATATGACCCCTTTTAACATCCTAGTACATGACATGACCACTTGTGAAACCATATGACCCCTCAAGACACAATATGGTGTTGTTAGGGGTCATATGGGGTCCTAAGGGGTCATATAATGTCATTAGGGATCATATGGTATCCTAAGGGGTCATATGGTATTCTATGACCCATTAGGGCACCATATGACCCCTTAGGACATCATATGACCCCTAACGACACTATATGACCCCTTAGGACACCATATGATCCCTATTGACACCATATGGTGTCATAAGGGGTCATAGAACACCATATGACCACTTAGGACACTATATGGTGTTGTTATGGGTCATATGGTGTCATGAGGGGTCATATGGTGTCATTAGGGGTCATATGATGTCCTTAGGGGCCATAAAACACCAAATGACCCCTTAGGAAACCATATGACCCCTTAGGACACCATATGGTGTCGTTAGGGTTCATATGGTGTTCTAAGAGATCATATGGTATTCTAAGGGGTCATAGAACACCATATGATGCCTTAGAACACAATATGTTGTCATTCGGGGTCATATGGTGTCTTAAGGGGTCATAAAACACCATATGACCCCTTAGGACACTATATGGTGTTTTTAGGGATTATATAGTATTATATGGGGTTATATCATGTCCTAAGGGGTCATAGAACACCATATGACCCTTAGGACACCATTTGACCCTTAAAGACACTATATGGTGTCTTAAGGGGTCATATGGTGTCTTGAGGGGTCATATGGCATTCTATAACCCCCTAGGATAGCATATGACCCCTTTTAACAACCTAGTACATGACATGACTACTTGTGACACCATATGACCCCTCAAGACACAATATGGTGTCATTAGGGGTCATATGGTGTCATAAGGGGTCATATGGTGTCGTTAGGGATCATATGGTGTCCTAAGGGGTCATATGATATTCTATAACCCATTAGGGCACCATATGACCCCTTAGGACACCATATGACCCCTTAGCACACCATATGACCCCTAACGACACCATATGATCCCTTAGGACGCCATATTACCTCTAATGACACCATATGGTGTTATTAGGGGTCATATGGTGTCCTAAGGGGTCATATGGTGTCCTAAGGGTGCATTTGGTGTTTATGACCCCTAAGAAGATCATATGACCCCTTAGGATAGCATATCACCCCTTAGGACACCATATGATCCCTAACGACACCATATGATGTCCTATGGGGTCATATGGTGTTCTATGACCTCTTAGGAGACTAAATGACCCCTTTTAACATCCTAGTTGTGAAACCATATGACCCCTCAAGACACAATATGATGTCGTTAGGGGTCATATGGTGTCCTAATGGGTCATATGGTGTCATTAGGGATTATATGGTGTCCTCAAGGGTCATTTTTTTTTATATGACCCATTAGGACACCATATGACCCCTTAGGACACCATATAACCCCTAAAGACACTAAATGACCCATCAGGACACCATATGACCCCTACTGACTCTATATGGTGTCATAAGGGGTCATAGAACACCATTTGACCCCTTAGGACACTATATGGTGTAGTTATGGGTCATATGATGTCATTAGGGGTCATATGGTGTTATTAGGGGCCATATGATGTCCTTAGGGGTTATAAAACACCAAATGAACCCTTAGGAAACCATGTGGCCCCTTAGGATATGACCCATTAGGACACCATATGGTATCGTTAGGGCTCATATGGTGTTCTAAGAGATCATATGGTATCCTAAGGGGTCATAGAACACCATATGTCCCATAACGATACTATATGACCCCTTAGCACACTATATGACTTGTAATGACACCATATGTTGTCCTAAGAGGTCATATGGTTTCCTAAGGGGTCATATGGCCCACCATGCTCATGCGCATACCTAGATGGGTTATATAGAGATATAAGATACCTAGAGGGCTAGAGAGGTGTGAGAGACCTAGATAGGGTGAGAGAGAGAGAAGGTTGAGATAGATGGATGGGGATAGAGAGAGGTTGGTAATGAGATATGGATGGAGATGTAGAGAGGTGGAGAGGGAATGAGGGAGAATCCTAGAGAGGGGTAGAGAGGGTGTGATGGAAAGATGATGATGTAGATGGTAAGGAGAGAATAAGAATTAGTAGGGAAGGGAGAGAGAGATGGGGATAAGGAGGGAGAGAGAGATATAGAGGGAGAGGGGAAGAAAATAATGAAGATGCCTATAAATGGGAGGGAGGGATAAGAGGAGAGATGAAAGAATAAAGAGAGAGAAGAGTATGAGGGGATTGAGGGAGAGGTAGACATGGAGGGACTACAAGACCTAGGGAAGGAGAAGATAGAGAGGTGGGGGGAAAGAGAGAAGAGGAGGAGAGAGTTAAAAAATAAATAGGGGTAAAGGGGGAGGGAGATAAAGGGGAAGAGAAAGGGAGAGAACTATAGAGGGAACAAATAGATAGGTGAGAGAACTATATTGGGAAAGAGAGATGAAAGACCTAGATGACAAGATAGAAGAATGAGATAGATAGAGGGGGGAGAGAGAGGTGAGTAATGAGACATGATGTAGAGGTAGATAGGTGGAGAAGAAGGAAGTGATAAACCTAGAGAGGTGAGAGAGAGCTGATGACCTAGAATGTAGAGAGAGAGAATAAAAGAGGAAGTTAGAATAAAAAGGTGGGGGAGTGAGATATATATGGGGTATGTATGGATGGGGAGGTAGAGAGGGAGTGGGGAAGAAATGAAGGGAGAGACCTATAAAGGGGAGGGAGGGAGAAGAGAAGAGATAGAAGAACAAAGAGAGGAGTAAGAGGGGATGGATGGAGAGGTAGACATGGAGGGAGGGAGATACCTATGGAAGGAGGAGATAAAGAGGTTAGGGGAGGAAGAGAAAAGGAGGGACTTCATAAATGGATAGGGTTAAAGAGGAGGGAGAGAGAGGTAGAGAGGGAAAAATATAACTATAGAGAGGGCATATAGATAGGTGAGAGACCTAGATGGCCAAAGAGGAGTGAGATAGATAGAGGGGGATAAAGAGAGGTGGGTAAGAAGACCTATGTGAAGAGGTATATAGGTGGAGAGTAAGGGAGGGAGAAACCTAGAGAGGGGAGAGAGGGTAGGATGGAGAGGTAATGACCTAGACAATGAAGGTTGAGAATAAGAGAGGAAGAGAGAAGATGATAGAGTGGGAGAGGTAGGCAAAGAGGGAGTGAGGAAGAAAGGAAGGTAGAGACCTGGAGAGGGGAGGGAGGGAGAATAGAAGAGATAGAAGAAAAAAGAGATGATTAAGAGGAGATGGATGGAGAGGTAGACATGGAGGAAGTGAGAGACCTAGAGAATGAGGAGATAGATAGGTTTGGAGAGAGAGAGAGAAGAGAGGGAGAGAGTGCATAAATAGATAGAGGTAAGGAGAAGGGAGATAAAGGTGGAGAAGGAGGGAGAGAACTAGAGGGTGGACAAATATATAAGTGAGAAACCTAGAGGAAGAAAGAAATGTGGGTAGTAATATAGGGAGGGAGAGGCATAGAGGTGAATAGGGAGGGAGGGACAAC
The DNA here is from genome assembly GCF_030272615.1 of Cryptomeria japonica. Taxonomy (NCBI): domain Eukaryota; kingdom Viridiplantae; phylum Streptophyta; class Pinopsida; order Cupressales; family Cupressaceae; genus Cryptomeria; species Cryptomeria japonica. Next base: position 61,900,495 of record NC_081412.1, read on the forward strand.
CCTAGATATGGGGAGAGAGGATAAAAGGGATAGATAGTGACCAAGAGAAATAAGTGGGAGGGGAGAGAAACAATAAGAGAGTGAGAGAGAAGAGAGAGGGAGAGAGTCAAAGATAGAGAAGTGAGAGAGACAAGAGAGAGAAAGAGATAGGTCTAGAGTTTGGGGAAGATAAAGAGAGTGAGATGCATAGCTAAAGAATGCTACTAGGAACATGTTGATTACTGAAATTTGACTGTTTGAAATTTTATATGATCCTCTAAAAACTAGAATCTACATTAAGTCCTATAGAGCTATACTTAAATGTTATATTTTATGTATATATTCTCCATCGGGGGTGGATATAACTTGTGCCCAGATTGGAAAATCTAGACACTCACAAAACCTTCACATTAGACAATCCAAAACATTTGGCACGCACAAAATTTAGCACTCGCCAAATGTAAAAAATTGACTTTTCACATTTGGCAGGCGCCAAATTTGGCATGCGCCAAATGTGAAAATTTTGCATTTGGCGAGTGCCATATTTGGCACTTACCACATGGTTTGATTGGGAGAATACCAACCCTTTGGGTTGTATTTGCCTTGGGAATCCAACCCATAGGTTTGGAGGACCTTTTCATGCCAATGACACATTTTTATGAAAAGATAAAAAGTGGCACCTTTTTGGTACCACAACTTGGTGCACTTACCCCTACCTAAACTCCTAAAAACCCTTGAATATTTATTTGATTTTGAAATAAAGTCCTATCACCTACACTATTGTCTACTTGGATTGGATGTGACCAAATGACAAATTGAAATACAAATTTTGCATATATAGAATGCATTTTTCAACCAAACTATGGAAATCAGTAATATTTCATTGGGATCCACCAAGACTTAGGCCTTCTTTGACAAATTAACATGTGGTAAGATCATTCAACTTCACAATTTTGATAATTTTGTAACCTTGGGGTATGCACACACACAATAAGGTGCTCTGCAGACATATGAGGATGACCTCCTCTAAGGGAAGGGTAGTAGTAGTGGACATAGTTCTAATAGTGGACACCTTTTTGTCAACCCAAGCCCCCCAGTACTAGATTGAAAATGAGCCTAACAAATTGATAATGGGAAGTTCATTAATGAATATCACATGTATCAATAGTGGATAATTTTGCACAAATGTCCCAGTACTGGTGCATGAATGGGCTAGTAGTGGTGCACAAATAGGCTAGTTATAGTAAAAAAATGTCAAAAAAGTGATCTACTACTAGGGCATTTGTCCACTACTACTACAAATTTTGAGTTATCTACTTTTGGTGCAAAGGAGCTCATTTATGGGTAGACACTTTGAAATGACCACTTTTTGACCTTTCAACACATAACAATTTCCACAACGTGCATCATCACTACCTAGAAGCTGGATCCTTAGTTATAAGAAGTTAAGTCGTATACGAAGACAACCAAAAATAAATAAATTGAAAACCGATGTATGGTTTGAGAGTTCCACGTGCGTGAAGTTAGCTATGTCCACTACTGGTACCCTTCCCCTAGTTGAAGAATTAAATAATGTTGAGGTCTGATACAGATCCCTTCTCACACCTAAGCACAGGTCCAAAAGGTTTGGTTTAGACCCTTCAAAAGATAGCAAGGATCCTAAAAAAGAAGGACTCCACACCTTAAGGGTTTGAACTACTCTCAAATCCTCAAGACTAGAACCTACTCAAGATGAGTAAATGGCTTCAACATCTCCAACACACCTCTCCATGACTCTTTCTCTTGGGGGCCTTGGATTTGGCCAATTCAAGACACCTAGGAGCTATATCAAACATTTGTTTTAGGATTTGACACCAATGCCCTATACTTCCTTTGGAAACCTACCCCCTTGGCTAGTAGCCCTCTTTGATGGGTATTTTTCCCTTAATTCCAAAATATTAAACTCAAAATGGCAAACTATTTACCATTTCAGATACCCTTTTTGAAGTTACACTTATCCCCAAAAGGGATTAGAAAGATCTGCAATCCAAGGGTTTGAACCCTTTAGAAGCCTAGAGGCCTAATTAGGGCTAATAGGCCTCAAATTAAAAGGCAACTCCCATTTATAAAATCTCAACCACCAAACCAACTTCATGAGCATGTGGTTGATCATAAATAACCTCTAATTCTAGGGTTGGACACCTAGAATCCACCACTATAAGATTTTAGGGTGACTAACCTAATTTTGTCCAAGGTAGTCATATGGAGATGCCTACCTAGGTTCACTTCATTATTTTCACAAAAAATCCTCCCCTACAAATACCCATGGAAATATTAAAAAAACTAGCCAATCTTGCATTCCACCAAAGGAAAGACCTTCTAGATGGGTGAGGTCCAAGATATGGCCATTATTTGGTGAAACCCTAGCCAAACCCTGGTTATCTGGGTTACAATCAATAAGTCAAAGGGTTCTCATTACTCATAGAGGATGGAGACCTTAAAACACTACCAAAACAAAGGTAACTCAATCCTCTAGCTGCTCTATGAACAAATTTGCAGAATCAATCCCTACAATGATGTACAACAACATCAAGATCAAAGTTTCAGGGAAAAACTCATTTTTTTGTCTTATTATGCTTCCAAGTTTCAATTACCAACAACTATAACCTTGGGAATCATGTCCAAAAGGTATCTAGGCCTTCTCCAAATAGTTTCCAACCAAATTTGAAGAGGTTGGAGCTATTGAGAGGCTTACATCAACCGAAATTCAAAATGTTGCACTTTTGCTCCAAAGTTGCATTTTCCAAATGTTGCACTTTTGTCAAAAGTTGTCAACCAAAAAAAGTTTGGGATCCACACAAGTTGGATCAACGAAACACCACCTACACACCCTAAAATCCTTAAAATCATCAAAACAAACATCATGCTACCCCTATTTACCAAATTGTCCAAATTGTCTTATTGGGATGCCTAATTTGGGACATTGGTTTACAAGGTGGGGTCCTTATTCAAAACATGAAAATGCATAAACTAAAGGAATTCAAAATGATCCTAATCCTCATCCTCTGATCCATGAATGGCTTCTTTTAGAGGTGCCCCTACACTATACTCCCCGATAGAAGAGATCTCAAGCCCACTTGAGATCAGGGTTTAGAGGTCTACACCATGGTTGGAGATTTGGTTTTCTATCATCCAAACCGCTTCAGAGTATGGTTTGCCCTGCCAAACCACCAAATACTCTTTTTACTCACTTTTCCTTGTTCTCTTTGTGACTCTAGTGTCCAAAACCTTTCTCAATTTTGGTGGATCATGCTTTGGACTATCATCATCTGCTGCAACCTGCATTGGTTCCTCCTCTTCATTACCATTGCCTTTGTAAGGCGTTAGATCACATACATTAAAAATGGGTGACAATCTAGGATCAGGAGGAAGTTGTATTTCATAAGAATTCTACCCATACTTCTTCAAAATCTGACATGGTCCAATCTTCCTCTGCATTAGCTTTGTGGGTTTTCCTTTTGGGAGTCTCTCCTTCTTCAAATGCACCCATACTAAGTCCCCAACATAAAACTACACATCCCTCTTTTTCTTGTCAGCATGAACCTTGTACTTCTCTATAGATTGTTGGAGATGAGACTTCACTTGATCATGTACCTCCTTGATGGCTGAGGCAAAAGCGTCACCACCTACACTAATGGACTCTTCTTTTGGAAAATCCCTCAACTCTAACACACCCCTTGGGTGGATGCCATACACAATTTTGAAAAGGAGATTTCCCAGTGCTTCTATTTATAGTGTCAATGTATGAGAACTCTTCTTGTGACAGTATGTTGTCCCATTTTTCTCCATGTTGTCTTTTCAAGCATCTTAATAGGTTCCCCAAGGACCTATTGACAACTTCAGTTTGTCCATCCATTTGGGGATGGTAGGCTGATGAGAAAGCTAGGTTGGTTCCCAACTTCTTCCAAAGGGTCCTCCAAAAATGCCCTATGAACTTCACATCCATGTCTGAGACTATGTTTAGTGGCAACCCATGTATACTAACTATCTCTTTGAAAAACAAGTCTGCAACATATAAGGCATCACAAGAAGTTTTACATGGCAAGAAATGAGCCATTTTGCTAAATGTGTCCACCACTACAAAAACACTGTCATACCCCTTCCTTGTCTTAGGCAAACCCAACACAAAATCCATGCTTATGCTTTCCCATGGCCTAGAAGGAATGGGTAAAGGTTGGTACAAACTTGCATTGGTGCATTTCCCTTTGGCTTTTTGACAGATCACACATGTTTCTGCAAACCTTCTAACATCTGCCTGCAACTTAGGCTAGTAGTAATGTCTTTTCACAATGTCAAGTGTCTTGTGAAGGCCAAAATGACTTGCCATTTCTCCACAATGCTTCTCCCTAATAATATTCAGTCTCATTGAACACTTAGGTATGCATAACTATCCACCCTTGAACCTCTTGGATAAAAAAATTAGAAAATTCAACATGATACCTCTCACCAAAAGACTCACATACCTTGTAGATCTCTCCAAAACATTCATTAGCATCATACATGTCCTTCAAGGAGTCAATGCCAACACTTTCCATCTTAATTTGGTTGATGGTTAAGACCCTCCTTCTTAAGGCATATGCAACTTTTCTCTTGACCCCCTTTTTGTGCTTGAGGTTGAAGGTGAAGGCTTGTTGGGTCTCTACCCACTTTATGTGCATGTGATTTAACTTTTCTTGACTATTTATGAAACTTAGAGCCTGATTGTCAGTGAAAACTATGAACTCCTTTGGCAATAAGTAGTGCCTCCACTTCTTTAATGACTGAACTAAAGCATACAACTCCAAATCATAGGATGAATATCTCCTCTTGGCATCATTTAGTTTTTCACTAAAAAAGGCAATTGTCCTTCCCTCCTGACTGAGTACTACCCCAATAGCCATGTGGCTTGCATCACATTCCACCTGAAATATCTTGATAAATTCTGGTAGGGCAAGGACTGGTTGTTCTACCACTTTCTTTTTTAAAGTCTCAAATGAGTTATCTGCCTCCTTGGTCCAACTGGACCTACACTTTTGTCCTCCTTTTATGGTGTCAATAATTGGTGCACAAACATGACTAAATCCCCTTATGAAATTCCTATAAAAGGTTTCTAAGCCATGGAAACTTCAGAAATCATTTATGGTTTTAGGTGCTGGCCAAGATAGAATAGAACTTACCTTCTCCTGGTCCATTAGTGAGATTACAAAGCCCAAGTAAATGATATCCTCCTGCATGAACAAACACTTATCCAAGTTTATCATTAGCTTCTCTTCATGTAACCTTTTAAGGACCATATCTACATGTTTAAGGTGTTCTTCCATTGTGTGGCTAAAGATCAAGATATCATCTAGGTACACTATTAAAAACTTGCCTATGAACTCCACCAAGACCTCATTCATCAACCTCATGAAGGTACTAGGGGCATCAAACAAGCCAAATGGCATTACTTTCCATTCATACAACCCCTCATTGGTCTTAAAAGTTGTTTTCCATCCATCCCCTATCCTTATTTTAATTTGATGGTATCCACTTTTTAGATCAATTCTGGTGAAATATTTTGCACCCCCCAAGAAATCAAGTAAATCCTCTATCCTAGGGATTGAGAACCTATACCTTATGGTTATTTTGTTGATAGCCCTTGAGTCTATGCAAAGCCTCCAAGTGAGTTCTTTCTTGGGTGCAAGGACAACAGGTATTGCACCTGGGCTTAGACTTTTTTGAATTAGCCTTGATTCTAGCAACTCCTTAATTTGTCTTGCCATCTCTGCATTCTGGTCTAGAGTAAGCTTGTATGCTTCTTTATTTTGTAGGGTAGATCCAGGGATCAGATCTATGTAATGACTTATGTCTCTTACCGGTGGTAGGGTCCTTGGCATTCCATCTAAGATGATGCCTTTGTACTTTTCAAGTAATTGTTTGACTACAAGGTCTATGTGCCTCTATCCTTCTTCTTTCCACTCTGTAAACTTCTTCTTTTTCACCTTGGAACTGGGAATGAGGGCATAACAAACTGCATCTTTTTTTGCAATCTCCTTCATGAACTGCTTTCCTTCTACCAACAACACTTTGGCATCCTTCCCCTTTCGTTCCATCTCATTCTCCATCAAAGGTAAAAGTTCTATCACCTTACCATCTTTGGTGATTGAATAGGTGTTTCTAACCCCATCATGATGAGCCTTCAAATCAAACTACCATGGTCTCCCAAATAGGAGATGGCATGCATCCATCTTGGCTACACCAAATAACAACCTATCCTTGTAGGATCCAATCTAAAACTCTACCCAAGCCTTCTCTTCTACCACTGCTTGCTTACCTTGGGTGAGCCATGAGACCTTGTAGGGGTAAGGATCTAGCAACCTTATCAACTTAAGCTTCTCTACCATTTCAAGTGACACAAAATTCTCAGTAGACTCGGAGTCTATCAGGACCTTACATACCTTTCCTCCTACCCTAGAGGTGGTTTTGAAAAGAGAATTTCTTTGTGGGGGCTCATTATCAGGTACCTTCATGGTGGTCACTTCTCTCCTCATCATCAGAGCCTCTCCTCTTTTAGGGTAGCCATAGCTATCAGGAGCATTGACACTTTGATAGGTGTTTGCACTTGCCACACTTTGGCAGTCAGATTCCTGCACCAAGTTGCTCCTCCTTTCTCCCATGGAGCTTGTAGCCTTCTCGAGACACCTATTGGCCATGTGCCCCTCTTGGTTGTAGTTGAAAATAAATAATAATGATGAACAATAGATACCCCAACCAATACTGAGAGGCGGGGGTGAATCAATACAGATAAAAACTCTCTTAACAACCTATCTTTCTAAAGAAAAACTAACTGGTTATCACCATTACCAAACTTAACCATGGCAATACCTATTAAACATAGTAAGACACAAGACACCATAAACTAGTAAGTCTCAATACTCCGAATACAATTAATACATGACATTAACTTCGACCATATACATATGCATGTGGTATACTAAAAAATACCACAACCTATTAACCCTGCATGCATAATCCTTCAACCAAATACTTCATAAACATCACATAAAAAATGCATCACACATAACACATAGTTTTTTCACATGGAAACCTAAATGGGAAAAACCACGGTGGGGATGAATACCCACAAGCTAATTTTGAACTCTTTCGAAGATCACCCTATGAGGAGCCTAGTCTGGTTAAAGACTTTACAATAAGGTTCTTCTAGGAACTGATCCTATTAGAGATCACCCGATTAAGGGATGGCTATATAACCTATTAAAGGTTGAAACCCTATTAAAGGTTACCTCGCTAGAGGATTTAAAGAGCTCAATAATCTTGAGTCACCTAGTTATAGGTTATACCATAAGCCTGTTAAAGCTACCTAGTAAAGGGATTTTCCATCTGTTGAAATGATTAGAAGACAACAGGAAAAACTATGATCTGATAACAACACTACATGCCAACGAAGATCCTTTTCATATCCTCTACTCTACAATCACACTCTATAGTTTATCTCTTACTGGTCTGGCAAGTGTCAAGTATCGCTTCAATCAGATACATACACACAATATTTGCCAACAACTTTACAATAACAAACATCATCAACCTTATAGACAATGGATAGGTCGGTAACATAAATCCTAAACCCTAGGTATCTTATGTTTACGACACAGGTGGTCCAATCCTGACTATCCAAACATATTAAATAGAGCATTACAATTTCAAATAGATCACAAGACAATCTGTATCATTCATTCATCACTGCTCATGGGAATCAATAACCCATCATGCTTTCTTCTTATGCCACTAAGAAGAATGATCATTCCCGAGGTAGACTTCAAATGTGTTCAATCTTTTATGCCTCAATCCTTCATGTGCGCAAAGATGATGTAGAACTTTGATCACATCTCTTGGCTAAATCATCATAGAGTATCATTCGTTCATCACACAAGCTGGATTGCCAAACCGATAACCATAGAGCTGAGACTACCAACCAGTAATCACACTTAGTGAAACCCCGACACCGGTTCACTGAATCTCCTCATCCTCTTCATACCGGTTTACTAACTTCTTCAATCTGCATACCAATTTACTTACACTTATTGACATCAATGACAACATACATTATCATCATATCAACATACCGATTCATCATATGCCAATGATATCCAACAATCTCCCCCTTTGGCATTGATGGCAATACTTAGTGTAGCATTGCAACTGAATACCTCATAGATCAGTGTATCTACATTATCAGATATCTTCTCCCCATACATCTATCATAGCTTCTCCCCCTTTGATAGTAATGCCAAAGTGGAGGCATAAGCTTCCAAAATCTAGTACGTTGCTCCTCCTAAGGAGTAGCATCCTTCAACACATCAATCCTAAAATATTTGTCATTGTAATACTTGTCTGATGCAGTGCACATATCTTTTAGTTGACTTCATGAAGGAGTAGAACCCCTAATTCACCTCTCAAATAGGTAAATGTAGTCTTCAGTAAGGGCTTAGTGAATATATCTGCTAGCTGCTCCTTACTAGAAACATGTTGTAATACAACCTCCTTATTCTGAACTTTCTCTCTCAAGAAATGATACTTAAGTTCAATGTGCTTAGTTCTAGCATGCAATATCGGATTCTTGGAAATATTTATTGCACTTGTATTATCACAAAATATGTTCACCAGTTCAGATACAGGTACCTTGAAACCTTCCAATACATGCTTCATCCAAATTGCTTGAGTGCAGTTCATAAATGCTGCCACATATTCTACTTCAGCTATAGATTGAGAAGTACAACTTTGCTTCTTGCTTGTCCATGATACTAATCTTCCACTGAGAAAGAACACTCCACTAGTTGTGCTCTTTTGATCATCCACATTACCTGCCCAATCGGCATCAATATATACTTTGAGATTATAGTTGCCATTATATGGATACCAAAGTCCATAATCAATTGTTCCTTTCAGATATCTAAGAATCCTCTTCACAGCTACCAAGTGGGATTCTCTCAGACATTTCTAAAAATGAGCTACTATGGCCACTACATGAGCAATATCTAATATGTTATGCACCACATAGTGTAGTTTACCGATCATTGGCCGATACTTCTTTTCATTCACCGGTGTTGAATTATCTTCTTTAGTCAGTTTACAGCCAGTTACCATCAGTGTACCAATCGATTTTCATTCCTCCATACCAAAATTCTTCAATACTTCTTTGACATACTTGGACTGGGTAATAAAGATACCCTCTCTCATTTGCTGAATCTGTAAACCAATGAATAATTTTATTTCCGCTATCAAGGACATCTCAAACTCTTTCTTCATTTCATCTACAAACACATGACTCATTCTATCATTTCCTCCAAAGATTATGTCATCCACAAACACTTCACAAATCAAAATCTGATCACCTTTTAATTTCAAGTAGATGTTGCTATCTACATTTGTTCTCTGAAATCCAATCTTCACAAGATGAGAGTGTAGTTTTTCATACCATGCCCTAGGTGCTTGTTTTAGTCCATACAGGGCTTTGTGTAATCTACACACCATGTCACTATCTTCTAATAAGGCAAACCCTTCTAGATGCTCTATGTACACTTCTTCTTCTAGGATTCCATTCAGAAAAGTAGACTTCACATCCATCTAATAGACCTTAAATCCCTTAAATGTTGCAAATGCAAGTAGCATTCGAACACCTTCTAATCTAGGCACAAGAGAGAAATTTTCTCCATAGTTTTCTCCTTCCTCTTGAGCATATCCCTTACATACAAGCCTAGCCTTGTTCCTGACAACTGTGCCTTCTTCATTTAGCTTATTCTTGAAGACCCATTTGGTACCTATGACATTTTTATGTTCCAGTTTGGGCACCAAAGACCATGTTGCATTCTTTTTTATCTGATCTAGTTCCTCTTCCATTGCTTTAATCAAGTCTTCATCTATAAGAGCTTCTTTTGAAGTCTTGGGTTCAAATTCAGAAATCATGCAAGAGTTTTCTTTCACTTTTCTTCTAGTGAGTATCCCTACATCTTTATCTCCTATGATTTTCTTTGGATCATGGTGCAACTTTACATATCTAGGAATGATTATATCCTGATCTGCTAGTTTTTCTTCTTCTTCCTCACTAACCTCTTCTTCTTCTCTTACTGCGGCTTCTATGAGTATAGGAACACTAAGATCTTTGCAAGTTTCTTTCTTAACTACTTCCCAGAAGGCTATACCCAATTCATCTTCTACTTCTTCATTGCATGTTACCTCAGGTTCCTTAAGGGATTCATCAACCCTGACATTGGTGCTTTCAACAATCTTCTGTCTTCTATTGTTGTAGCGCTTACTCTTAGTGGAATATCCCAGAAATATTCCTTCATCACATTTTGCATCAAATTTGGTCAAATTCTCACCTCTCTTGATATAGCACTTACTACCAAACACTTTAAAGTAACTCACAGTGGGAGTTTTCCTGGTCCAATACTCATAAGGGTTTTTATCTTTACCTTTCTTGATGAGTACCCAGTTCATAGTGTAGACTATAGTTCTCACCGCTTCTCTCCAAAAAGTGTGAGCAAACTTTCCTTGGATCAACATTGTTCTTTCTGTTTCAACTACAGTCCTATTATTTCTTTTTGCTATGCCATTTTGTTGTGGTGTCCTTGGGGCAGGCAACTGTCTCTTGATACTATTATCTTCATAGTACTTATTGAATTCATCAAAAGTGAATTCTCCTCCTTGATCAGTTCTCTGGAATTTGATATTTTTACCACTTTCTTTTTCTACTAATGCTCTGAAGGCTTTGAACTTTCCAAATGCTTCAGATTTATCTTTCAAGAATGTGACCCACATCATTCTTGAGCAGTCATCAGTAAGAATCATAAAATACCTATCTCCCTAAATAATTCTAGTTTTCATAGGACCACACAAATTAGTATGCACAAGATCAAGTAAATTTTCTACTGAAAAAGACTTACCTTTAAAAGTTGAGGAAGACATCTTCCCAAGTTGACATTCTCTGCACAAAGAATTCTCAAGTTTGTCCAGCAACAATAATCCTCTTAGCACCTTGATCTTTTTGGCTTTAACAATATTATCAAATTTCATATGACAGAGTCTCCTATGCCATATCCAACTATCATCAAACTTAGCCATTAGACACCTACTTATGTTGGCATTCAAATGAAATAGGTTACCTCTGGTCTGTTTATCATTGTCAATAAATTCACCACTCTTCCAGATTATACTGCAAATTCCACCTTTGAACTAGAGAACTAATCCTTTGTAATTTAACTAAGCAACACTCAAGAGATTATGCTTAAGACCTTCTACCCAGTAAACATCATCTACACTACTTTTACCATTCAGTGAGATGGATCCTTTACCTTTCACCAAGCATGGTGCATTGTTGCCAAATCGGACAACACCACCATCATATTCTTCCAAAGACAAAAACTTTCTCTGGTCACCGGTCATGTGGTGAGAACAACCACTATCAATTATCCACTCATTCGAGTTGTCAATGTAAATTTTTGATGCCAATAGTTAGTAAGATGAGAGGGGGGGGTGAATCATACAAACTTAATCTTCAATATATTCAACAGATTCAACCTCAGTAGCTTATATTCTTAATATATAACCAAAACTGTAAAACATTCAAACTCATGAACAGATAATCATCACAACATGTATAACACCAGATTTAACGTGGAAACCCAAATAGGGAAAAACCATTGTGGGATTTCAGACCCACTAAGAAATATACCCTTCTAGAGTATGCTCGGTTAAAAGAAAATCCTGTTTAAAGATTACAAACACATTGCTAGATGTGACCTGATTAAGGGATTTCCCTCAAACTTGTTAGAGTCTTGCACTTTGTTAGAAGTGATGTTTTCAAAGGATTTTGAACACTCATTTAGAATGCTACCTTGCTAGAGGATTTACAAATAAGACTATTAAGTCCACTCGGTTAAGAGATTTTCTGTCACTTACAAAATAAACAATAGTAATAAAATATATTTGCAACTTCACATCTAAAATACTAAAGCAAATTCTTATTTGCTCTAAAATAATATTGTCATAGGACTTATCTTGTCCCTTTGCTGGGCTCCCTACTCTGTTATTCAAATAGGTCTTCAAGCTTCTGTGCTCAGTAATCAGTATGTAGCATCCTTGTGCTTACACTTGCTCGCATATAGTGTTTATCAACAATTCCTTATTTATAAACAATTTTCTAACTGCTTAATCTCCTTGATCACATTTCCCATGATCAATCTTAGCCATCAAATCATCAAACTTGACTAGGTTCAATGTATCCTTTGATCTGAAAATGTTTTACCTTGCCTTGGAACTTGCATTCCTTCCTAGGAACTTGTGCTGAGTTATTGCGGTTCAAACTATGCTGTAGATCTTCCTCTTGATTTTCCATTGCCGTAGATCCTTAACAAACTTCTTGTGTGGCATATCAATCATTTATTCATCTTCATCTCATCAGCATCCTTGATTAAATAATGTTTTTATCCATCCAACATGATCTATTATAACTCCGTTGTTACTTGGTTAATACTGAACTTCGCTCGGTAGACATTCTACCTTCGTTAACTGATATCGATAACCTTAGGGTTTACTGACTAGGTTCCTTGCTTGGTGACATAATATAGTATTAAACTTATAATCAACAATATGTGTAGGATATCAAAAAAATCAAAACAACATGATCTCATCATTGTCTAACTCGGTAGTAGTTGCCCATTGAATAACTTATTATTCCCCTTATTCATCACATTCTTTCTATGTCACTTACTGACCTCTTAATACTCATCAAAACATACTTCTCAAGATATGGAAACATCATACTGAGTCAGAAAATCAATTTCTTGACATCAATGACAAAATAATATTATTAAAACAGTAATCATCCTTCTTCAGTTATATCAATAATCTCCAACAACCTTCTCAATATCCTTATTGAAATGCCAACAATCTCCTTTCTATTGTAATGCCAATATTTAATGCAGGAGACAAGAGCTTTCTTGTCTGACACTTCTTCCTTTACTGCTACAAACACTATGTCTTCATTTTCTTCCTCTTCTGATTCTTCATCAATGACACCTTCATCCACAACAACTAGACAATTTCTTTGAATTACACTTTAATTTTTTTTGAACCTCTCTAGTTTATCCTTATTGTCATTGCTAGGATAGTTAACAGCTATATGTCCTATCTTGTTGCAAGAAAAATATTTCAAAGGAAGTTTACCTCTATATTTTTTGGTTCCCTTCGAAAGTCTTTTAGCAAGAAGAGCTTCGAACTCCATCAGAATCTCTTCATCATCCATATCTTTGCATTGTCTGGATTCATAACTGGTACTAGTTTCTTTTCCTTTTCTGGATGGTACAGTAGATGCTTTAAAAGATGACTTCATCTTCTGAACACTACCATCATAGCTATTCAACTCATATGCAGTTAACTTTGCAATAATAGAATCTAAGGATACCTTGGTCTTATCAATAGACCTTAGCTCCTAGATAGGAGCAACTCTGATTGCATAGACTGGTAATAATGATCTAAGAACTTTACTGACAATAGTGGCATCATCAATAGTTCCACCAGTGCTTCTGATATCTCCAACTACTGTCTTAATCCTAATACCATACTGCTGAATGTTCTCTCCTTCAACCATCCTCATGTCTTCAAATTTTCCTCTAAGGCTTTCTTCCTTAGCTTGCTTTACATTCTCATTACCACCATAAATGGTTTCCAATGCATCCCATACTTCCTTAGGTGTGTCCTTGTCTTGAACATCAATAAACTCAATATTTGACAAGCTGCTGATAAGGGCTTCCATGAATTGCCCATTTTCTTGTATTTCTCTCTTCGGATCATCAATTAGAGTGCCAATGGGAATCACATAGGCATTCTCAACATAGCTCCAGTGTTGAGTACCCATGTACTCTTGATGCAAATCTTCATGTTGTCCTTCCATATCTTAAAGTTATCTCTATTGAACTTAGGACCTTCGCTCTTCATCATCAGAGTAGGATATTTTACCTCAAGCGGTTAAGCTTATATCACCAAGGGCCTGGAGGTGCTCTAATACCAATTGATAAATAATGATGAACAACAGATACCCCAACCGGTACTGAGAGGGGGGGAGGTGAATTAGTATAGATAAAAACTCTCTTAACAAATTATCTTGCTAAAGAAAAACTAACTGGTTATCACCATTACCGAATTTAACCATGGCAATACTAGTTAAACATAGTAAGACACAAGACACCATAAATTGATAAGTCTCAATACTCCAAATACAATAAATACATGACATCAACTTCACCCATAAACATATGCATGTGGTATACTAAAAAATACCATAACCTATTAACCCTGCATGCATAATCCTTCAACCAAATACTTCATAAATATTACATGAAAAATGCATAACACATAACACACAGATTTTTCATGTGGAAACCCAAATGGGAAAAACCATGGTGGGGATGAATAGCCACAAGCTTGTTTTGAACTCTTTCGAAGCTCGCCCTATTAGGAGCCTAGTTCGGTTAAAGACTTTATAATAAGGTTCTACTAGGAACCGATCCTATTAGAGATTGCCCAGTTAAGGGATGGCTATAGACCCTGTTAAAGGTTGAAACCCTGTTAAAGGTTACCTCGCTAGAGGATTTAAAGAACTCAATGATCTTGAGTCACCTAGTTACAAGTTTTACAATAAGCCTGTTAAAGCTACCCGATAAAGGGATTTTCCATCTATTGAAATGATTAGAAGGCAGCAGGAAAAACTATGATCTGATAACAACACTACATGCCAAGGCAAATCCTTTTCATATCCTCTACTCTGTAATCACACTCTGCAATTTACCTCTTACTGGTCTAGCAAGTATCAATTATCTCTTCACTCGGATACATACACACAACATTTGCCAACAACTTTACAATAACAAACATCATCGACCTTATAAACAACAGATAGGTCAGTAACATAACCCTAAACCCTAAGTATCTTTGGTTTAGAACATAGGCGGTCCAATCCTAACCATCCAAACATATTGCATAGAGCATTACAATTTCAAATAGATCACAAGACAATATGCATCGTTCATTCATCGCTGCTCATGGAAATCAGTAACCTTTCATGCTTTCTTCTTATGCCACTAAGAAGAATGATCATTCTTGAGGTAGACTTCAAACATGCTTGATCTTCTTATGCCTCAATCCTTCACAACCACAAAACTGATGTGGCACTTTGATCACATCTCTTAGCTAACTCATCACAGAGTATCATCAGTTCATCACACAAGATGGATTGCCAAACTAATAACCATATGTAGTGCCCCTACCCTAGTCGGCCTTGTAAAACTGGTTTGACCTTGGTTGACTTTTTTTATGTGGCATTCTTGGATGCTTGATTTACCATTATGTAATGTTGTAGTCTTATATTATGAATATTGTTCGTACCTGTTATTGTGCTTTCACATCGATTCTTGTGTAAGTCTAACCATTTCCCTAATTCTTGTTATAAAACTCATGCTAATGCCTTCTTTGAATATATATATATGTGTGTGTGTGTGTGTGTGTGTGTGTGTGTGTGTGTGTGTGTGCTTGCATGACTCATGGTTGCAGGAGATTACAAGTACAATACCACTTAGGTGCGAGGTCCATCTCCATCAGGATTCGCAGGGTGAGTATACCTCTTTCATCCTTAGAATTTGGATTAGGTGGTCATAAAACCCTCATCTTGCCTTAGTCATGATCAAGTGAGCGTCATGTGTGGTCCGTCAGTTTCCCTTTTCGTTTGGGTTTGCGTGTCATGTGATTGGTTGGGTTTCTTGGGTTGCATGCCTCACATGTGGAAAAATAAAGTATTTAATCCTAAGTATTTAATTTAATTTAATGTGTTCCGTTACACATTAGAAATCGAGAAATTAAAATAAATAGGTTTCTTTTATGTGATTAATCATTAATTAAAAAAGATCCCTATATTTGTGTTTGTAGCAAGTTTAAGTATTTAATTTGATTTAATGTGTTCATTTACGCATTAGTAATTGAGAAATTAAAATAAATAAATTTCTTTAATGGGATTAATCATTAATTAAAAAGATCGCTTTAATTATGTTTGTAGCGAGTTTAATTCAATGGTTAATTTTAAATAACAAATTTAATTAGTTTATGCATTTTAAAAAGGAAATATTTAAAGTTATTTGAAATAGAAATAATTTAATCTCTTTTGCGTTTTAGCAAAGAAAGGTTAATTTTACTCATTTAAGAAAATCAATTTTTATTAGGAAAGCAAGTTTAATTTATATGTTGATTTTGATATAGTGTGAAAAGATTTATTTGAGAATTTAATTTATTAAATATTCTATCCTCATGAATATTGTAAAATATAAATGTTAGCTTAGTTAATATTGAGAAAATTAAAATTAAATAAGAGAGAAGCATTTTAATTTTAATTAGAAAAGCAAGTTAAATTATTTGAATAGTTGAAAAGAATGATTATTTTCATTTTTTATTTTAAAAAGTGCTTAAATTTGAAATTGGAAAATTAGGTTAAAATTGCATTCTTTTAACCTAGGTTGGGAAAATATTTTGGGGGGGGTTGTTGAATTTTTGGGGAAGAAGATTCTTGGATGAAAAAAAAATTGGGGATTTTGGGAGAGAATGGAGGACCTCTATAGCTACAGATTGGGCTCTTCTTCAAAGAAATCTTGCCAGGAATGCTATAGGAGGTAGGATTCTTATTTACCTCTTTATTCCATTTTTAAATCAAGAATTGTGTTTGGTTGTTCTTTATGAAAAAAATATGGTTTAAAAACCCATGAATGTTCTCATATTTGAGTTTTAGCTTTGAAAAGAATGGGCTTGCAATGTTTTGTATTGAGGAAAGATGGTTGAATTAGTTTTGTATTGTGGAAAAGATTGTAAAATTTAGTTGCCTGGAAATGAAAAATGCTTGTTTAAGAATGGCTGAATCCATTCTCTGGTTGTCTCAGAAAATTTCTCAATCTATTTTTTTATTTGGGGGCTTTAGTTTACGTGTATTTTATTTGGATTTTCTGGTGTTTTGCTATTTTGGAAATTATCCCCATTTTGTTCTCAGAAAATTTCTGAGTATTGTCAAAAAAATATATATATTGCTGCTGGTATGTTTATGTTGGTGTTTTGCTATTCTGGAAATTATCCCCATTTTGTTCTCTGAAAATTTTTTAGTATTCTAAAAAAAAAAATGTATGTTGCTGCTGGTATGTTTATGTTGGTGTTTTGCTATTCTGGAAATTATCCCCATTTTGTTCTCTGAAAATTTCTGAGTATTGTCAAAAAAAAAATGTATGTTGCTGCTGGTATGTTTATGTTGGTGTTTTGCTATTCTGGAAATTATTCCCATTTTGTTCTCAAAAAATTTCTGAGTATTGTCAAAAAAAATATAAATGTTGCTGCTGGCATGTTTAAAAATATATGTTGCTGCTGGTATGTTTATGTTGGTGTTTTACTATTCTGGAAATTATCCCCATTTTGTTCTTAAAATTTCTGAGTATTGTCAAAAAAAATATATGTTGTTGCTAGTATGTTTATGCTGGGGTTTTGCTATTCTAGAAATTATCCCCATTTTGTTCTTAGAAAATTTCCGAGTATTGTCAAAAAAAATATATATGTTGTTGCTGGTATGTTTATGCTGGTGTTTTGCTATTCTGGAAATTATCCCCATTTTGTTCTCAGAAAATTTCTGAGTATTGTCAAAAAAAATATATGTTGCTGCTAGTATGTTTATGATGGTGAGTTTTAATTTCAATTTTAATAAAAGATTTTCTTTAATATAGTTTTTAAGTAATTATTAATTATTATTAATATATATTTATTCATGAAGGTTAATATATATTAATTAAAAATTAATTTGAAATTTGACCATTATTAAATATTATTATTAATATATATATATAAATTAATATTTAATTAGTTTATTGTGTATTGTTAATTATTAATTGTGTATATTTTATTAATCATGGGTTAATAAATATATATTAATTAATATTTAATTTTGGTAACAGTATTAATGGGGAAGTATCTTTTTGGGAAAAAGATAAAATATTATTTTAATCAAAAAATTTGTTGAAATAAATATATTTATTAATTGATGACTTTTAAATAATGCATTATTTAGGAATATATTATTTTTGGATATAAATGTTATAGGTCATCTGGGAAATTTAGAAATGGATTACTAAAGTATAGGAGTAATTGGAAAATGAAATATTTAATATTGGATATTCTGAAAACTTAAATGATATGCTATTGAATTATCAGAAATAATGCATCGATTTGAAAATTGATAAGTTAATGATATCCTCATTTAGTAAAATAAATGGTTTAGTTGTGTCCTTCCTCAGTTTTGTGAAATAGACAAATGGAAACATGGCAAGTTTAATTTATGTATTCGCTTTTGTTAAGTACTGGCAAGGCCTTGATATGCTTGTTTGGACCCTATCGTCTGGTTGGTTTGTGGTTGGCCATAGTGGGTCAAGTCCCTAGTTAGGGTACCATCAGACAAGAGACCTTTGTAATTGCTTTTGATGTGTTCAGTTGGATTTGTTTCTATGTAGGGATCATTTAGGAGTTATTGTTTGAAGTGGTCATTTGTATATTGGTTGTGCTTGCCTAAAAGGCAGGAATGTAAATGACGTGAAACTATGTAACTATAACTTAATTAATTTCCAGAGGGGTCTTGCAGTTGAGCAGACCCGGAGATGTAGCCCTCTAGGGGTGAACTCCAAGATCATTTATGTGTTATTTGATGCTTTTGTCTCTCCTGTTTCATAGTTAGTGCTAGCATGTATGGATGCATTATGTTAAGTGTGTAATGGGGATTAGATAAAGTTAATTTTTGAATGCATGTATATAGTCATCTTGTTAAATGCAGTAATTAGGATCATAAAGGATTGTAGATATGATTATGGAAAGTATTTTGTTAATGTTAATGAAAATAAGTAAGCATGCTAAGAACTCACTAGGTTATGAGGGAATTAAAGCATGTAATGAAATTAGATGCATGGTATATGGTTAAGGAAAAGTTTGAACGTAATGATTGGATAACAATTATTGGATGAAATCATCATATTTCCTAAATTATAATTCTAATGGATGAACTTCATTTAGTTACTTACATTTTAATCTTAATAAATGAACTTCATCATAATAGCTATATTATAACTAAATTGGATGAACTCATTTAGTTATTTACATTTTATTCTAAATGAATGAACTTCATCATATTAGCTTCATTTTAACTATAATGGATGAACTCAATTGGCTATCCACATTTTAACCTTAATAAATGAACTCCATCTTTTTAACTATATTTTAACTATAATGGATGAACTCATATGGTTATATTACATTTTAACCTTAATGAATGAACTTCATCTTCTTAGCATTATTTTAATTACAATGGATGAACTCATATGGTTAATTACATATTAACCTCTATAAATGAACTTCGATATATTAGTTATATTGTATCTAAAATGGATGGACTCACCAAGTTAACCATATTTTAACCTTAATGGCTGAATTCTTAAGTTATCTATGTTTTAATTTCATTGGGTAAATTTCCTCATGTTGGCCTCATCTTCAACCTAAATGGATGAACGTGTCCTATCATTTATTAATTTAATTTACCGAACAAATTATATCCATGCCTTAAGTAATAACATGTAATTAAGAGAACCTGCTTAATTGGATCAGATGTCGCGAGTTGAGTTAGGTGTTAAGTTATGTAATCACATTGGGAAACCCTTTAGGTATTAGTTTTGTCTTCCACTGTGTTACCTAAGCTTTAGATAATTCCAATGTATCATCATGTTGTGTCTTATTATTATATTATTATAAAAAAAAAATATTTGCACTCCATTTGAGTGTTTTAGCTTTAACCCTTCAGGGTTTCCTAGCGGGGCATTACACAATAGACCTGAGACTACCAACTAGTAATCACACTTAGTGAAGCCCCGACATCGGTTCACTGAATCTCTTCATGCCTCTTCATACTGGTTTATCAACTTCTTCAATCTACATACCGGTTTACTTACACTTATTGACATCAATGACAACATACATTATCTTCATATCAACATACCGGTTCATCATATGCCAATGATATCCAACAGTAACATCTAGGAGGTCCTATAACTTTGGATCTTCCTCCAGAGAATGGTCCTCTACACCTAAAGTTCCCTCTTTGATTGTAGCCTCCTCCTTGGTTGTAACTGCTCTCTCCTTTGGTGCCTTCTTGACTAGAATCACCTTGGTATCCAAAACCAATACCTTTGCCTCTGAAAGGACTTCTTCCCCCTCTTTGTTGTCTCCCTTTGCCTCTTCTATTTTTTTTTCCTTCTCTTTAGCTTCTCCTCCACCTTAAGTGCCAACTGGAAACATTTTTGGACTATCTCTGGGGTGTGGAGATTCAAATCTTCTTGGATGGGAAATCTTAGTCCATTGAGATATCTAACCACTTTTTCATCCTCACTCTCCTTTACCTTGGTCTTCACACACAACTTCATCAACTCCTCTATGTAGGAACTCACATCCATCTCCTTCTGCTTCAAGTTTTGCCTCTTCTTGTGCAATTGGATGTTATAGTGCACTGGAACATAGGCTTCCTTCACTAAAGCCATCATCTTCTTCCAAGTAGCAACTCTTCTCTTCCCCTCTTTCACCCTCTCATCTTGGATGAAAGTCTACCAAGTAAGTGCAACCCCTTTCATTTTAGATTGGGCCATTTTCATCATTTGGTTCTCTGGTATGTCTTCACTCTCAAATAAATTGTCCAAGGAGTCTATCCACTCCATCACTGTATCAGGTTCTATCTTACCTGCAAACACTGGCAGATCTAACTTCACATCCATTGTTCTCCTTTCCATGGACTTGAGGACACTCATCAGTGGTCTCTGGTTTGCAGGAACCTCTAGTTCTTCCTGCCTAGGGATCTCCTCTTCATCCCCTTCTTCAACTCCTCTAGAGTCTCTCTCTCCTCTCTCCACTTTGCCCTTCAACTGGTCCATTTCATTTCTCAAGGCCTCATTCTCAACCCTAACTCCTCTTCTCTTTGCCATCTACTTCTTCACCAAGACAACCAACTCATCATTGGTCATCCTTGATGGGAGATCTTGGGATCTCTCTTCCTCTGACATCTTGTCTTCTTCTTTGATCCAAAGGACACTCCTAAGCTTTGATACCACTTGATGCAGAGCCCTTCTCACATCTAAGGATAGGTCTGAAAGGTTTGGTTTAGACCCATCAAAATATAGAAAGGATCCTACAAAAGAATGACTCCACACCTTAAGGGTTTGAACTACTCCCAACTCCTCAAGACTAGCACCTACTCAAGATGAGTAAATGGCTTCAACATCTCCAACATAGCTCTCCATGACTCTTTCTCTTGGGGGCCTTGGATTTGGTCAATTCAAGACACCCAGGAACTATCTAAAACATTTGTTTTAGGCTTTGACACCAATGCCCTATACTTCCTTTGGAAACCTACCCCCTTGGCTAGTAGCCCTCTTTGATGGGTATTTTTCCCTGAACTCCAAAATATTAAAGTCAACATGGAAAAATACTTACCATTCTAGATACCCTTTTTTAAGTTACATTTATCCCCAATAGGGATTAGCAAGATCTGCAATTTAAGGGTCTGAACCCTTTAGAAGCCTTGAGGCATAATTAGGGCTGATACGCCTCAAATTATAAAGAAACTCCCATTTATAAACTCTCAACCACCAAAAAAACTTCATTAGCATGTGGAGGATCACAAATAACTTCTAATTCTAGGGTTTCATGCTTGGAATCCACAACTATAATTTTTTACGGTGACTATCCTAATTTTGTCCAAGGTAGTCACATAGAGATGCCTACCTAGGTTCGCTTAATTATCTTCACAAAAAAGAATCCCCTACAAATACCCATGTAAATATTTAAATAAACTAGCCAATCTTTCATTCCACCAAAGGAAAGACCTTCTAGATGGGTGAGGTGCAAGATATGGCCATTATTTGGCGAAACCCTAGCCAAACCCTGGTTTTTTGGGTTACAATCAGTAAATCAAAGGGTTCTCACTAATAAAATAGGATCAAGACCTAAAACCACCACCAAATAAAAGTTAACTCAATCCTCTAGCTACTCCGTGAACAAATTTGTCAGAATCAATCCCTATAATGGCATACAACAACAACAAGATCAGAATTTCAGGGAAAAACTTAGTTTTCTGTCTTAGTATGCTTCCAAGTTTCTATCACCAACAACTCTAACCTTGGGAATCATTTCCAAAAGGTATCTATGCCTTCTCCAAATGGTTTCCAACTTAATTTGAAGAGGTTGGAGCCATTGAGAGGCTTCCATCATCCGAAATTCAAAATGTTGCACTCTTGCTTCAAAAGTTGCATTTTCCAAATGTTGCACTTTTGTCAAAAGTTGTCAACCAAAACAGGTTTACGATCCATAGAAATTAGATCAAACAAACACCAACTACACACCCTAAAATCCTTCAAATCATCAAAACAAATATCATGCTACCCCTATTTACCAAATTGTCCAAATTGGCTTATCGAGATGCCTAATTTGGGACATTGGTTTACAAGTTGGGGTCCTTATTCAAAACATGAAAATGCATAAACCAAAGGCATTCAAAATGATCCTAATCATCATCCTCTTATCCATTAATTACTTGTTGTAGAGGTTCCCCTACACTAAGGTCTCACCTTTGACAAGGAGACATGTAGCGCAAGAGCACACCATCATGACTTGAGATGAGAAAGGTCTTGAAAGTTTTGTCAATGTATGATAAAGTGACACATCAACATTATGTATTATCACATCTTGATTGTTTGTATGACTAGTCCCACATTACCTTCTAACAACAAACATATTTTGTTTAAGGTTTCAGTGCCCTATGTCCCACAAAAGGCTAGGCCCTTATTCCTTTGGTCATGCAGGGAATGACTTATTTCCTCTTGGCCTTAGCTTCTTGGCCCAACCTTGTGCTTCATTTTCTATTACCCCACACCCCCATGACATTTAACTTCCTTAGAGGATGCTATTCATGGGTGTGTGAGTCATTGTTTGGCCCAGCTATTGGTTTCCCCCCATTCTACCACATGGGCTTGTGAGCACCATCAAATCATTGATCAATGGTTGTGTTTTAAACCTCTATTATGAAGGATTCTCAAGGCATCTCGATTGTTCATCTTTATACCAAGATCTGCATCGATGACTAACTTTCAAACATGCAACTTGATGTTAAAATTCTAGTGGTCATGGTAGTATTCTCAGGGACAAAAGAAAAAAATTAATTCCTAGCTAACAACAACTACTTTTGATCAAATCTACCAACTGGGAATGGTACAATTAATTCCCTCCCAATTTTCACACGCAATCCAAAGTGCACCTATGCTAGTTTATGGGATTGTAGGTGATTTCTTCTTTAATAGACAACAATCAGACGTCTCCCAGGACTACCTTGATTTCATGAGCTTCATCTCCATCGACTCTAGAGGGTATTTATTGGGCCGATTCTCTCCTTGTAGAAAACCAATTGTGCACACCAAGAACTGACCTTCCTTCTTATCATTTTTGTTTGCTAACCTTAGTTGAATTAGGGATTGATCTTCATGTACATCTCAGTTATGTTTGATCTATAAAGGCAATTCTAGAACATATTTTTAGGGTTCCTCCCCTCATTCTCTTACAAAAGATCATATTTTTGTAACTATAATTTTAGTCTTGCCTCTTCATTAATGAAAGCTATCAATTTAACTTTTTCTCATTTTGATATCTTGTTCAAATTATCCTCCCCTTATGTTTGAATGCCTTTTTCTCTATTTCTAGATTATATGTTGTGTTAGTTATACTTATGGATGTTGCAATGTGAATTTTTTACTTTTCTTTAGCATCTCACAAGTTTTGACCTTCATATGTGTCTTAGGAGACTAGTAAGAATAGGAAATTGTATAAGCCTTGGATGGTTTTCATTAGTGTTTTATGTAATCATAGGTAGGGATAAACAAACTTCTATCTTGGTGCATCACCTCTTTGCATTTCTACATTTTTCCTTTCCCCTTTTCCTTTGTAAACTATTAGGATAGGTTTAGAAGTAGGATTTGAAGTGTTAGGTTTGTTCAACACTTGCACCTAGATTATAAAGGAAGACAACCTTCTCCATAGATTCAACTAGGCTATTGAGGAAGGCCCCACACTTCAAGGTTGTTTCCAATTTTCAAAAGGTTGTTGAGTTGATAGCTCAATAAGGGTGCCAAATTTTGTGAGAATAGTTTCTAGCATGCCTAAATAAAATGTCTAAGAACTAAATTAGATCTTTCATTTGACACATAGGGTCTAGAGAGATCCTTGATAGAAAGTTTAGTTTGAAAATAGATCTATAGGACATGAATCCTAAAGAATGGCATATTGATCTTACTAATAGAGAAATAAAACATGATGAACTCAAAACTACTCTTAATGATCTAGATGATGTCAAAGCCGAGTGTTAAAAACATGAGGATCAACTTACCATAGGAGAAAGGCTAATTGATATGCTAAAGAATCAGATTAGAGAAAAAGGTGAAAGCAAGAGATATGCCCATGAGCTTAAAAGGGAAAAAGATGATATAGTCTGAAGATTCAAATTGATGAAGGAATGAGGACTACTAATTCCCTTGAATCCATGCTACACAACAAGTCTGTTGAAAACAAAAGGGTAAAAGTACAAAGTCGTGTCACACTTTTATAAAGGAAATGGTCAATGTTGATTCAATTTTTTAAATTAAATCAATAGAAAGTGAAATATATGTTTTGAATTTCGAAATGTTGTAAACTAATAAAATTTATATTCTTATGTCTATTTTGTGTTGGTAAATTTAACAAAAATTTTAAATAACATTTGAATGTAGTTTTTTATAAAGTAACACTATAATTTAGTTGTTGAAAAAATGTTGAAATTGAAGTTACACAATCCACCACACTTTATTTAGTAAATTTTACCTTTATTTCTTGATTTTTTTTTGTATATTGATAACTTGAAACTTTAGTGCATGTAAATATTTTTTACTATTTTTAATAAATATATATTTTTTAATAAATTTGAAAAGTTGTGTGTGCTGAAATATAACTCTTTCCAATTCCCAACACCTTTTTTCTTAATTATTTATCCAAATTAAAAAATAATTATATCATCTTGACATTAATTCTTTTCTCTACTACATCGTATTTTTTTCAAATTTTTTAAATAAATTTTAGTATTTTTCCTTCACAAGATAATCAACCTTATATTTTGGTGCTGATGACCTACTTTCAATTAAAAAAAATGTAAAACATAAAATCTAATTAAAATATTAAAAGATATATATTTTGGAAAATTCACTTATAGATATATAAAAGGGTATTTTTACATTTCAAAATAAATATTATTTATAAAAGTAGGAGTTGTTGAAACGTCGAGTTTTATTTTTTTTTGTAATTAGACCAAAAGTAGTATAAAATATACATTTAGTAGACACTTCCAATTGGAAAAGTTGTGGCCCATATATAACTTAGCTATAATGAATCTATATAGACCATATATTTGACTTAAATTAATTTTTAGTTAGAATTACTTAAATTCACTTGTGCTGATAAGTTAGCCTTGACACAGTTTTGTGCTTTTACCCAAAAAACTTGAGGAAGAATTGGTTGCCTTAATAAATGAGTTGAAGGATGTAAAAGAACAAATTTAAAAGGGATTTAAACTCAAAGGTGGTAGTCAAAAGGTTAATGGAATGCTTAGTGTGTAGAAATTGCCTAAAGATAAGGAAGGTCTTAGCTTTGAACAAGGAAATGCTCTAAAACTGATGAGGGAAAATACAAATTTCAAGAGGAACTCAAGAAGACAAAAGGTGGCAAAAATAACTTCATTGAAGTCCGAAGGAAAAAATAAAAATATCAACAAGTCTATACTCAATCAAGTTACTCAAACTAGGTATTCTCAATCCTTTAATAAAAAACATTTCATGTACAATAAGTTTGGACACAAAGGCATTCAATGCAGAAGCAAGATTAATCAAAACTTATATAGGGCTTCAAGATCTTAATCATTTAATGGTAAGTGCTTTACTTGCAATAACTATGGTCGTAAAACTAATGAATGTAGAAGTAGAATGGTAAGTGTAGACACCTAAAATTATCCTTAATTAAATAAATATTTATTATTTATTTAATTATTTTATCCTAATTTGTTCTATTAATTAAATAAATAAATTTTATTTATTTATTTAATTCATTCACCTTTTCCACTATAATTAATTAATTAAATAATTTTATTTATTTAATTAATTCTCTATGCCTCTTCTCTCTAATTAAATCAATATTTATTTATTTAATTTACTTAGCATTTTCTCTATTAATTAAAAAAATACTTTTTATTTATTTAATTAATTCATTTAGATTTTATATGAAAGAAACATTAGCAATACAAGCTCATAGATGATAGGAGAAGAATGGAGACAAGCCTATTCGACATGTGAAATGCATACTTTTATTTCATTTGTTTTTGAATGTTTGATAGATTATTGTTGAATTAGTTTGTAGATCTAGGTTAGTGATTTGCTTTATTAGGGTTTACAAATAGATTCTAAATTTAACTTAAATATTTTGGCATGCTTGATGGGACTCTTTTCCCTTTTTGTTTCTAATCATTTAATTGAGTGTTGCAATATTTTTGGAAGTTCTAGATTTGATCTGTGATGATTTAGTGTTTTCAAAAGTTTTTGTCATGTCTATGATTTTAATCTCTATATCATTTATGTTTTGGCTTGCATTTTTTTGTTTTCACATATTTAGTCACTTTTGTCATAGTTTTAGTAGGTCTCGCCATGTCTCCAGCCGTTTGTGTCATACTTTTGATTAACTAGGGTTTCTACTAAAACTATTTTGATCCTTCATGCCATATATTTGGTTATTTATACCACATATTTAGTAGTTCCTGCAATGCATTTGGTCAATTTTGTTGTGTTTCTAGTCATACTAGGGCTTTTGATAAGTTTGCAACTTTTTGTTATTGTTGCATATTTAGAAATTTCTACTGAGTATCTGGTTAATTATGTTGCATCTATGGTTGTTATTGTCACATATTAGGTATGTTCTATGGTGCCTTTGAACCTTTATGTCACGTATTTGATTAATTATGTAGCATCTATGATTGCTATTATTGCATATTTGGTGTATTTTATCATGTCTTTGGTTTTTGTAATCTTGTTTGTGTTTTCATTTCATCTTTTACATTTTTTAGATTTAGTTTCATCTTTGATTAACCCTTGATGGTACTAACAAAGTGGTGTAACTTGCTTTTGGTTGTAGAAGGTCCCCTAAACTACTAATGTCTTTCTTGAATATCCCATCATAGAAATGGGGTCATTCTTGTAGCTACTAATTTGTTATTTTATAGGGGTAGCTAGTTGTGTTTATGATTTTTTAGATTAGCTCACATTTAGATTTGGTGCTTAAAAAAGAACCCTTGTTTTCTGTGTCTCATGCACTTGTACATTTTGTTTAGGCTAGAAGTCAAGATGTTGTAAAATTATCCTCTCCCCTCACCTTCGTGGATCTTCTATGTAATGGAAATCACAATATATTTTTATTTCTTTTGTAGATGGTTTGCCTTTGAAGAAGTTATCACTCTAAGGGGAATGACCTTACATGCTATTTTTTTGGGCCACCGTATAAATAGGGAAAATGTGAAATTTGGAACCCAAGTACCCATAATCGTTGCCTATGGTGTCAATTTGGTTGTGGACATATGGGTAATGCCAACTGGATAAGAGACTTGAGTGTCTAACCATTACAACATGCATGTCGAGGTCCTCAAATAATGACTAGAGAACTTGTTGTAGTAGCTTGCCCTTTTGATTGAGTGTTTGTGGTATTCTGAATGAAAGGGTTTAGCATTACATCCTGAGGTTACTCACCATCCATATTTCCTTGAGTTGAGGTGGAAATTTTAGGGTTGTATAAGCTAATTGTGGCTTCCAAGATGATAGTGATTGGGTTATGCCTCTTGGATTGGGGTCCCCTAGCTTTCCTTCTCTCACAAAGATGAGCAAAAAATAATCCTTAAGGTGTTTCATATTTGAGTCAAAGAAATACCAAGTGTGGGCCTAAGTTTTTTCTGCAAATGATCTTGACCTTAGGTGTAAAGAGTATTTGGAGTGTCTTGTTTTGTGCTAAACCAGTATAAATTTGGGCTTTGAGGAGCATAGGCCATACCCTTATTGTTGTTCAATCAATCAATAGCCATTGTGTGTTTGTGTTTGCTGCCATATTAATTATCAAACATTCAAATTTGGTCACAATTTGGAGATATATAACCACGTATCTAAGAGCTAAAACTGTGTATTTGAGAGCTAAAGACACATATTAGGAAGCTTATCTCATGTATTTGAGAACTTATCCTACATATTTTTCATCTAATCTTGTGTATTTGTTTCAAAGAGATTCAAATCTTCTTGGCTAATTCCATATTATTCCTTATTAATGAACTATCAGTTTCACCATAGCTTTTCGACCATTTTTCAATCATCTTCTTATAGTCTTATCCAAAGTCAATCCTTTAGAAACTAAAAGTTGTCTTTTTTCCTCTCAATCTTGTATCAACTTAAAAATCACTAGGTGGTTTTATATTTAGATATTGTTGACAATCTAGGTAACTAAGAGTGGGGGGTGAATTTGTTGACAGTGAAAAATTCCCTCTTTAAACTTAATTCATAGATTTGGATTAACTAGTAGAATTAATGTAACAGATAAACATGAATGCATGCACAAAACAAATTAGACACAAGAAACACCATAATTTATATGGAAAACCCATGAAGGGAAAAACCACCGAGGATGCTAATTCTCAATATATAAACAATGGTTAAGGTGACATTGGTAAAGGTGATTTTTACAAATGGTGGGTCACTACCAAGATGCATAGTGTAGGTGGGCTCACTACCTAGAAAGGCTCATTTCCAAAGGGCTCACTACATAGAAGAGGTCCACTGTCGAAGAAGAAAGAAAGATAAAGAGAATCCACCATAATTTGCACAGTCAAAATTGCTTCCGATAACAATCTAGAACACAAATCTAACACATCAATTGGATTCCTTCAATCTCAGATGTCTTCAACACAAAAATACATACTTCAACTTATGCAAATCATACTCCTATATATACATCTCTAGAAAAGCATAATCCTTAATGTTGGCTAGGATAGAGATCTAAAATAGGTCTCCACTAAACATTCTGGTGGTGAGAAGGAATGAGAAGTAGACCTCATTACACCCTTCCTCATCAAACATATCAATACATTAGATACATCACCAAAGTTGGACCCAACACATTATCCACACACTATACAACCTTTGTTACACAACTTCAATGTTTGAACCAAAAACCTAAACTTCTAGACCAATCCGAACCCAAAAATAGCACTAAGTAGTATCATCAAGAAATCTTTCGAAAAGCCAAGACATCCAGGAAATCTCCAAATGCTCTATGTACATCTCCTACAAACACTGCTCCTCAACACACCAAATTCAGGCCTAATCTGGACCAGAGGATTTGATATGAGTGACAACATATGACATACTGCTTAAAATATCCCCATTTTTCATTGATGACAATAACCATCAACAACATCAAAAAATCATTATGCAAACTCTCTCTCCCCCTTTGACAACAATGATAAAGGCAGGCAAAAAATCCCCCTAAGAAACTCACTCCTTCTTTGCCTGAGAGGAAGCATGGAAGCATTAGTCCAGAAAAGAATATACATATTTCTCACTAGACCAATCCACACCAAAATTCACATTAGTTCAAATTGGAAACATGTAATACACCTAACTTTTGTCGAAGATACTCAAAAGTATATTTTCACAATGCCTTCATGAATATATATGCAATTCGATCTTTTTTGGGTACATACTCAAGTTTGACTTCATTATCCAACACTTTTTCCCTCAAGAAGTGGTACCTGATAGATATATGCTTTATTCTGGAATGTTGTACTAGATTATTTGAAATATTTATTGCATTAGTATTTTAACACATGATTGAGATAGGATCATCAAACTTTATAGAAATGTCCTTCAAAGTTTGCTTCATCCATAAGATCTATGTGCAACATGAAGATGTTGCATTGTATTGTGCTTCTACTATAGATAGAGACATATAGTCTTGCTTCTTACTCGGCCAAGAAACCAATTGGGATCCAAGAAATAATGCTCCTCCACTTATAATTTTTATATGATCAACACTTCCGGCCCAACCTGCATCTCTTTAAGTTGTCAAGGTAAAATTTGAGCTCCTGGGATACCACAAACAAAAATCTTTTGTGCCTTTAAGATATCTGAAAAATCTTTTTTACTGCCATAACATGTGATTGTTTTGGTTCTTGCTAAAATATGGCTACCAAACAAACTGCATACATGATATCTGGTTTGGTAGCTAATGGACTTGTAAAGCACTAAGAGGTGGGGGGGGGGGGGGTGAATCAGTGACACCAAAAATAGTACTACTTTAATCATTGACCAGTAGATAAACTTAAGAAGTTTGTTAAACAATATGCATGCAATCAAAAATGATATAACAACATCCACAATAAGTAAAACATCCACCATAACACAAGTTTTTATACGTGGAAAAACCAAATAGGTAAAAACCACAGTGAGATGGGAATCACAAGTTAACTATCTACAGTAATAGATAACTGACTGGTTAGGGTCTACAAAATGCTCTACTAGGAGCGAATCCTGTTAAAGATCCGAAAGCTTAGTTAAAAGCTATACCTTGTAAAAGGTAGTATAGTATAAGTAGTCACCTTGGTGGAGGATTTCTGAATCCAAACTAATGGATCACCTGGTTAGAGGATTTGAACAATGAAGCTTGTTAGAGCTTACCCAGTTAGGGGATTTTATTGTTGCAATGATTAGAAAACAACAAGTAATGTGATCTAGTAGTAGCACAAATTGCTTGTATAGATCCTTGTCTGCGCACTTAACACTTCTTCCTTTACACATAACATATCACTTTCTCACTTATAAAATAATTCATTGTGATGTCAATATATAGATTTAGATTTCATTTTGACGTCTAGAAATCATAACACAGCTACCTAGGTGTAGTGTATCTGGTCAAGTGATCATAACTCATCATAAAAATACCGCCAAATCTTGTCAGTAGGGATAACTCATCACATAATAAATGAATACCAGTTGGAGTTAAACATATAAACCATTTATCCTTGATGCTCCTATGATAATCTTCATTGGATCCTCATGTTGATGCCAAGTTATGTAAATCCACTGGTTGTCTCCATGTATATACCGGTTGTCACCATGTACCAATTGGATATAAATCTCTAGAATACTAGTTGTAGTATAAAAAACTTTTAAGTCACACCGGTAGACAATATGAACATATGTGTGTGTGTGTGTGTGTGTTTCATCAATGACAACATATGATGAAGTTTAATTATTACAATCATCATCAAGCCAACAATCTCCCCCTTTGGCATTAATGGCAACACTTCAAAAATTTTCAGTAATACCGGTAAGTGTGCTTACAATAAAAATTTTTATACACATACTCGTCCTTACTAAATACATCATACATAATTTTCAAAAACACACAGACATATTTCTACTCCCCCTTTGACAACAATGCCAAATTGAAAAGCAATATATATATATATATAGAAAAGTTTGTATCAAAATGTTTTACATATACAAGAACTTGAAAAACTTAATCAAGATTCATGCATTCACAAGTCTCATGAAAATAACATTAAAGTTCCTCTTCAACTGTGATAAGGGATGTTTCCATGTCTCTAGCATGTTCTCAATGTACTCAACTGTAGACATAAGCTGTGTATGGAACTCTTCCATTGAATCAAGTGTACAAGTTTCCGGAGTAGCTAAAATAGCTTCTATATTATTGTAGGCTCTCTATAGTATATCCACTTGGGATGTGAGTAGAATCTTCAATTCCTTCAATGACTGAAGTCTTTTTTCTTTCTCAAGATCATAGTTATCCAACCTATTGTGCAAATTGTGCACAAATTTGCTAAAATAAATAATAGAATCTTGAAGTGGTACATATGCATTGCATATATTTTCTAGCTCTTTCCCTATTTTAGTTTTCCTGTTATTGATATCAGAATAAAAGAATGAAACATTAGAAGTAGAAGCAAGATATTTTCCTCCTGTTTCAATAGCTTTTGTTAACAAATCTTTATTAAAAGATAGAGAAAGTTTCCATGTATCAATTTCTTTCATAAGCTACTCTCCATGCCTCTTCTTGTAACTCTTCTTAGCATAAGTTTGTGTTACTTCTTCAAGTGACTTAATTTGGTCAAATGCACCAGCAACCAATGGACCAAGTTTTCTAATAGGAGTTGTAAGATGTCTTGTAGCAGTTTCTAGTAGTAGACTTGATAGAATATCTACAACATTCTTAATGGTGTTAGCTTCCATTCTTTTCTCTTTAAGTCTCTTCTTATGTGCTCTAGTTTGCATG
This sequence comes from Cryptomeria japonica, assembly GCF_030272615.1. Lineage (NCBI taxonomy): Eukaryota > Viridiplantae > Streptophyta > Pinopsida > Cupressales > Cupressaceae > Cryptomeria > Cryptomeria japonica. Next base: position 61,933,042 of record NC_081412.1, read on the forward strand.
ACAGTTGCAATCTTCATCATTTCAGATGCACTCATATTATCAACAATTATAGGCCTTGAGATGCCTAATGAATCATCATCATCTTCATCAGTCTGCTATATGACTAATGTTTTTACCAGTTCAGAAGATGTTACCTTAACAATTGCTTTCTCTTGTCCTTTCTCTATTTCTTGTTTAGAGATATGAGTATCAATGTTTTCATTAGATTCCTTCTAAATGTTTTGTAAAAATGGTGGGGATTGGGGTTTCTCAGGTTGTTCCTTTGTTGTTGGAATATCCACTCTTGGTTGAGTTGCCATTTTCTCAACTGAAGTAATCGGTAAGTCAGTGATTTCAAGTGGCTGCATATCTGGTGCAATAATGTTTCCAGATAGGTCAATTGTATCTTGAGTATCATCAACAAGTATGACTTGTTGGACAATAGTGTCATCCTTTCTCTTGACAGGATAGACAACATCAGCTTGTACAATTTTTTCCTCATCCATTTCAGGTCGATCAATAGTATCTTGCTCATCCTTAAAGGAATGTATAAGATCTTCCATGTGTTTAATATTATGAGCAATCTGATGAGTCTTAGTCTCAACAGGTTGCACTTTTCTGCTGATTAGCTTCAATCTTCTTGGTTTGTAAGAAAAATGAACTTTGTACATATCAACCAATTCATTTAGCTCATCCTTTGACAACTCAAGAAAATATTGTACAAATACATCATTTGTGATTTCTTTTTCTTTCTTTATTGCTTCCTCCCATTTATTTAAAAGAATAATATACAAGGAATTAGAGATATCCTTTCCAAGATCATGAGGTAATCTATTGTAGTGACATGAGTAATTTATTACCTATTGAATAATTTGTTCCTTTTCATCTTCATTAAACAAATCAAAATGATCTTTGACATTATCAAATCTATTTCTTCCTAATGTCTTCATTGTCCTCTCAAAGGTAGTCTCAGGCTTGTAAATATCAAAAGGCATAGTTGCCTTTGGCACTTCCTTCACTTTCTTAGCTTCATTTCTTTCATTTTCTTGCGTTCTTCCTCAATGTCAGTAACTTCAAATTCTTCTTGGATAATTAGTTTTTGACCTCTTTTCTTCGATGCATTCTCCTTATTTGCATAAAATTTAGGTGTCAGTTCCTTTTTGGTTTGGACACTTTGTGTCACTCTTATATTTTTCATTGCTAGAGATGCTTGCTCAACCTTCTTCATCTTACCTTAACCACTCGTGGTAGGAACAATACTGGTTTCAGCTTGTGCAGTTTGAACTTCAACAATATCCAATTTTGCATTCTTTTTTATCCTTTGGAGATACCAGGAGGTTATTAGCATAACCAATCAGTAAGTCATAGTTGACCTCATAACTCATATCTTCTATTTCTTCTTCTCTAGGCTCAATTGCCTCCATCAAACAGAAAATAGTCGTAACTATGAAAACAATGTCCTTAGCAAAGTGTTTTACCACATCCTCAAGCAATCTTACTCTCATGCTCATTTTCTTCTGAAATTCATTGAAGTATTTGTTTCTTTCAAGTGTTGTTCACAACCTTGTTACTGTTCTTAATCTGGGCAAATATCAGTAGATCCTTAGACCATTGAAGATCACCTATTCCCGGTAGGAAATTCTGGAAATAAAAGAATTGTTTGAACAATAACTATCCAAATTTAAACTTTAGACTACTCTCCTTCTTGATAGACTGAATATTTAACAATAATTGGCTCCTTATGGCCTCACATAGGCCATAATTAGCATTTTCAACTACCATCTTGTAAGCAGTATGCATCATTGCTGATGGAAAACTATTTAATCTGCTAGAATAAAATACCCGGTAGCCTATAACCATAGCTGCCAACTTTAATACTGGGTCCCTAATGTTATTGACAGAAAAAGAATGCCTATCAGATGTTGATCCGGTTAGAGTGTTTACTGTCTCTTTTGAAATACGCGTCAGCTTAGGTACTTCACCAATTGAATAAAAACTAGTTACAACTTGAATAGATTCCTTGGTTATAGTATGAGTCCTTTCTAAATACATGTTTTCCAATGAACTTGACTCAAAATAATTCAGATATGTTCTTCTTCAAAATCTTCAAGAAATTAAGTTGCATTATGAAAACCTTTATCATAAACCCTAATATATTCTGTTTGAATCTTTCCATTTTCATCACAAAGGGATTTTAACTAAGAATATATCGACAATGATCCTGAATCCTCAATCTTGCAATCAATGTAGCTGGACAAATATCCTTTCACTATAACACCACTAGGAACTTGTGATAAAGCATTATAAGACACAATTCGTTCTGCTTTTACAACTTCCATAGGTACAAATGTAATCATCAATTTCTCTACTATTTTAGAAGACAATGTCATTCTAGATAAACTAGATTTGAAGTAGGATTTTTTAAAGAAATACCTTATTTCACACATGTTGCCTCTTTAACCAGTTGAATGCTCAAGTGCACACCAATTCAGTCTTCACTAACCTTCAAATCAGCTTGATTACTCAGAACACAATGCAACTTTAACTAAAATCAGCTAACAATCCTTTTTTTAGCTCTGCAAGCACTCAAAAATTCCTTCTCGTATGCGTTAGGGTAAAAATAACAAAGTGAAAACTCACTTTTACCTACTACATTAAATGCTCACCCATTAGGGTTACAAACCCTAATTACACTGCTTAATGATACATTGATGTAAAACCAGTTGATAACCGATTGACAAAAATTTATCAAAATTTCATGCATTCAAATTCTCTTACCGCTCATTTATCTCAAGGGGTCCGTAAGTGGATTTATCGTTAAGTTCCCCTTACCCATATGAAAAAGCTTAGTTCACCGGTGCAAGATTCTCCACACTTGGTGAAGGAACAATTTCTTCTCCAGGTGAGTCATCACTCTTCTTCTTCTATATTCGATTCATTTCTTCTCCGATTTCTTCAACATTAACTTTCTGCTTTCCTTTCTGATCCTTAGAAGGATTGACCAGTTTTCTCTCTTTGCATCTACAAAATTTTGCCATGTGTCCCAGTTTATGACAGTGATAGTAGACCATACCAAATGATCTCCAAGGTCCTATATTACCTCTCCCAGTTCTTCTTCTGCAATTCATAGCCACATGACCAAAGTTGTTATAGATGGTGCAAATGACATTTGTTACCTTTTCCATCTCAAATGGACTAAATTAGTTGTCGTAGGGTCTTTGTCAGTTCATGATGACCTAGTTGCCATTTGGTCTTGAATGCATATGTGGTACAATATTATTCACTCCATATCTGCATTCAACTGATCTATGTCCATATATTTTACATGTGAAGCAATGACTTTCAAATTTATTGGACACATACCTAGCATTAGTATTGTAGCTTTCATTTCTATTAGGTTTGTCTCTACAAACATTTGCAGTGTGAATAGGCTTATGGAAAACAAAACAAATAGGTTTAAAGACCTTCTTACCAGTAGGCTTTTTGACCTTAGGAGCAGATTTATTCTTAAGAGTGTTTCTCTTGGTACTAGAGGATTCACCTTTTTTAGATGTGTTAAAACCAAGTCCAGAAGTATCACCAATCATTCTTTGTGATTGAATTTACTCTTCTAGCAAGGTAGAACTTCTGTTGAACTTTTCCAATTTCCTATTTGCTTTAGTGAGCTGTCTGGTGAGATCTTCATTATGTATTGACAGGTTCTCTCTAAGACATGATGCTAATTCAAGATCTAGTTGTAGGTTCTCTTTTTCTTCTCTTTCTGCATTCAAATGGTCATGCAAGGTAGCATTATGTCACTTGATCTTAACAATCTTATGATCCCTTTCTTTGGTGAGATCTTCAACAGTTCTCCTAGCTTCCAATTCTTGACTCATGCAGATAGTAAGACCTTCTAGCTCTCTCCTTAGATTTAGCTTTTCACTGTTTACTTTTTCAACTTCCTCAGCTAAAGCATCAATATTGGCCTTGTAGACGTATAAAAATGACCACTTTCTTAAGTGAATATTTAATATTCATTTTACTCTGATTCCTCTATTTAATTAAATTTAATTAAATTATTTACATTCATCTATTTGATTAAATAAGTTACTCAATTTATTTAATTAAGTTCACCTAAGTCTTTCATAGCCTTTAATTGAATAAATCACTTTATTTAATTAATTCCCCTTTCTCCCCTTTTTAATTAAATTTACATTTAATTAAATTGTTCAATGCAAATAAATAAATCTAATTTATTTATTTAAATCCCCCACTTGTATTTATGCAAGTTGCATCTATTTTAGCTGAAATAAAGTAATTTATTTTAATTAAAATTACCCTCCATCCACTTGCATTCTCCTACATCTCCCACTTGCCTCTCTAAACCCCCTTATAGATTCTTCTAATCACTTCCAATTTAGCCTAATCCATCTCCTAAATGTTGTCACATTCCTAAGCAAAGAGAAGTCACTTCTCAAACCCTCAAAGTCTTTGAAAACCATTAAAGGCTTTATGCCTTCAACAAGTTAACTTTGAAAGTCTTCCAAACCATTAATGGTTAACTCAGCCTTCTTGCATGGTTAGAGACTTTCTATCTAACTCAACCCTCATCTAACCCAAGGGTCTCATCAAGAATTCATTGCTTTGACCATGGTTATCTCTTTAACCCTTGCACAAGAGTTTATCCTTTGGGTAAAAGCTTTATCCAATGGATAACCTTAACCTAACCTTAACCCTTACCTCCTAAGGTAACCATGAGGTCTTCTCAAGCATTTAATGCTTCTTACATCTCCTCTCAAGGAGTCTTATGTTGACAATTGTTACCATTTCATTGGTGAGAATTGTGAATATGGATTGATTAACTTTCAATCTTGGCCCTTGTTAAGATTATCCAATCTTGACCCTTCATTGCCTTGTTTTTCCTATAAATATAGCCCTCATTCCTCCATTTTCATATCCAAGTCTTTAGTATCAAACTTATAGAAATTTTACTAAGCATCTAATCTAAATCATTTTTAATGAAGCATTTAGCCTCTCTTTGATAGAAATAATCTTCATAGCATCTTAAATAGGCATTTGTATTATCACATAATAATCGTGATAGACTAGTATAGCATGCTAGGATAGTTTTGTTACTAATACTTTCACTTCATTATCATATCCATGCTATTTTAATTCATACTAGACTTAGTATCATGCATATTTAGGAATGCATCCATGCTAGATTGATCAATATCCCTCATTTTCATGATTGTCATCCCTAAGTCACTTTTCTTAGTGATCTGAGAGAAAAGGCATTGGCTTGAGGGTCTTGTGAGATAGAGAACAATGGAACATCCATTGGGAAGTTGAGTTATTCAATATAACTCCATAACTTGCACCAAGAGTCCCATTGGTGTGTAGACTAGTTTGAAATCACATTTTCCGTTTCATCTCACCACTTTTCCTGCACACATTTTTGGTGCCCACCATGGGGCATTACCCCATTTATAACATCATTTTTAATGTAGGAGTAACATTGCAGGCATGTGGAAAACTTGAATTAGCGCGTTGGTACCATTCTTTAGTGCATTCGGGTTGTTTCTCAGCGCATCCTGAGTACTGTTTAGCGCATCAGACCTAAAACTTAGTGCATCTTGCAGTCTTATTAGCACATCACTATTCCACTAGTAACTGATAAATATTAGTGCTTTGAAGTAACAATTCAACACATCTAGGCAACAGCTTAGAGCATCTGATCCATTCATCAACGCATCCATTCCTTTCTGTAGCGCACTCAGTTCGAAATTTAGCGCATAGGGTTGACAAAACAAAACCAAAATTTTGTAACAAAGAAATATCATTTTAGGGTTGTATAAGCCCATCTTAGATTTCAAATTTTTACTAAATTCTTTTTTCTATAGATTTTAATCATTTCTTGTAGGTTGAAGGAGTTAGAATTAGAAATTTTAATTTTTTTAAAGCTTTTTAAAAGTTGGATAAAAAGAACACATCTTTATTTTTGGCTTAGAATTAATTAAATCTTTCTTTTGGGATTAAAATTAACCAAATCTTTCCTTTGAGCTTAAAATTTATCAAATCTTTGCAATGTAAAAAGAACAACAAAAAAACCATTTTCTTACTTTGTTAGGGGGAAAACATTTCGTTTTGGGAAGCTCTAAAAAGAACAAGGCAACTTTTATTTTCAAAGTTTAAAATGAACCTCACCATCCTTTGGTGTTTAAAAGGATCCATTTTTCTTTGTGCAAGTAAAACAACCTCACTTTCAAAAGTTTAAGCAAAAAGAGGGAAATCTTTCCCCTTTCGAATTTATGTTTTTTTGACCCAATATTGCGAATTTGCTTTGTCAATCAAGATTTCTTTACTTAGATAAAAAATCATTGATTTGGAGGTTAAAAGAAAACCATGCTTTTTGGAGCAACATCTCCAAATAGAATTTAGCAAATCACTGAATTGAAAGGATAAAAAGAACAACTTGATTGCCTTGTCTCAAAAGATGAAGGTATATGCTCTCCCCTTAATTGGGTGACCAAAAAGCCAAACAACTCTTATGCTTTATTCCTTTCAAGTAATTAAAACCTTTAGCAGGCCTACCCTCCCGAGTTGCTCTTAGAGTGTCATTTAAAAGGTTGGTGAGAGGGGAACAACCTAAGTGGGAAATGACTTTGTCACCAAGTGTTCCAATCCACTATAATCAAAAGTGGAGGATGGTGAAAGTCCCTTCAATGGTTTTTCTTAGTGATTAGCCTTCCCCTAGTATCTTTATGATACGTAAAGCCTTTGTTCTAAAGGTTGGGAAGCCTCTCGAGGGAGTTTATCACTGAAGATTGAACATGAAGCTTGATTACAAATTTAAGCAATATAAACCTTGAGGCGAGTCAGTATCCAAACATCCTCAATATCATAGTGCAAGGGTGGGGAAGAATCTACCCCCAAGATTACTCACCATATATCTCCCAAGATAACTACCCAATTGTGAAGCAATTCACTTTGGGTTAATTTCTTGAAAAAGGCAAAAAAACGGGCGCCCCCTAGGGGGTGACATGGTTGTTTGAGCTGACGGAGTATCGAGACTAGTGAGCTATGATATTATTGATAACCCTTGAATAATGAGTCTATCTGATTTGTATTCTTTGTATCCAAACCTGTGAAAACATTGGAGATTTGAACACATCCTTGTAGAACATACACTATCTATTAGGATAGGCAAAATTGGTTGTCTTTTTCATGTTGTGTTTTCAGTTTATATTCTTAGAAAGTCATCCATCAAAAATCAAACAAGTATTAAAAATTACCAAAAGACCAAAAAATAGAGCAATCAAGATAGTTTAGCGCATTGGAAGCATTGTTTAGTGCATACCAGCCCAACTTTAGTGCTTTTATCCATCAAGTTAGCGTACAAAACTTATTTTCCTGATAAGGATTTTGCTAGCACTTCGGGAAACCATATTAGCGCTTTTAGGCATCAGTCTAGTGCATTGGGGGAAAACCTTAGTGCTTTGAGTCAGAACTTTAGTGCATAGTCAGGACATAATAGCACTTGATCATCCCTATCAAATAAAATTTCAAAAACTCTTAGCACGTAGCACATGAAATTATAACATAGGTGGCTTTGAATAGTTCATCTAGATCACACAATAATGCATCCGGTCTCTATCTTAGCACATAGGTAAAACTTAGAAAATTAGAGAGTAAACTGAGCATTTTTATAAAAAATTATCATCAGTTTTGAATACCCTTTTGGATCCTTAGTCAAACTCACCAATCAAAATTTTAGCTAGAACATCAGAGAAATATTCCAAGAATCCAGCAAGTGTCCTTAGAACAAAGTTGTCAAATCCAAAACTAGCTAGAGATAAAACTTTCTCAAAAGGTCTGCCAACTAAACAGATTTCATCAACCAAACATACCTAGTTTAAACTTAAGTCATCAAATTGAGTCTCCATATCAGGAAAATCTTATCCATATCATTTGATGCACTTTGTCATGGAGGCAAATCTAAACCTCTACTCGATAAAGGTAGGCTTAAGTTTTCAAACAAGTATCTCAATCCAAACAAATTAAAGGAAACCATTGATCACTTGTGTTTGACCACTCCTCATATTTTGAGAAGAAAAAGTCTTCATCACAAAACTAAGTTGAAGAAACGACAACCTAGTTCCAAAACACTTGCCAAACAAAACTAATTTCTCTACATAAATCATCAACTCTTCAAATCACATTGCACCTTTCTCCATCATATGCAGTTGTATCTTCAAGACAAGTCAAATGAATTTGACGAAGAACCATTGAAAAGTAGAGCCTTTTGCCAAAAATCAGCATTCAGTCAACGCTTGAATTGTGGAGGAAAGATCAACCCCACTTTCTTCCGAGAAGTCTACATCACTTATAACATAGCTTGATTTGAACCACCAACCCCCAAACAAGAAGAAGAAGAAGAGGAGTTTGTCCCCTTTATCATAGAAATTTTCTACTAGATGCCCGTTGTCACTCACTCTCAATGAAACAAGCAAAGCGAACCACAACTAGAGTCTAGTATGGGTCAAAGATTATCAAACCCATTTTATTATACTAATCTAGGAGAAACATAGATCACTAAGGAGCTCCTTCAAGAATGTCAAGAAAACCCCTCATTCCAAAAACTTATGGAAAGACTCATAGAAGCTCACAAAGAAAAATACATACTCATGCTAACAAGAAAAGGAGTTAGACTTCCTGAAGACTTTGATACTGAAATATTTAGTACAAGGTCTTGAAATTATTCTTATCAAGAACAACAAAGAGAAGAGGAAACCCGTGACCTTGAAACCATACCTGAACAAAAAAACATACCTGAATAACATAACATACCAGAACACACCCATTCTTGAACTAGGGATAATGGAAGAGAAGAACCCTTCCCTCAGCAAAAAAATGCGCCCCTGGTTTCTCTTACACAACAAATGCAAATTTTGCAAAGACAAATACAGGACATGGAACAGGGGACCACAATACGATATTCTTTAAATGAAATTTGTCCTAACCACTTTGACAAGACATTAAACATGATACCTTTTCCCCTAAATTTGGATATACCCAAATATGATAAGTATGATGGTAAGAGTGATCCCTATGATCATGTTCGGGAGTTTTGAACCATGAGCCTTGAATTTTATCATGATGACACTTATTTGATGAGGTCATTCCCAAGAAGTTTGGGAGGGAAAACAATGGAGTGGTTGTCTAAACTTACACCTCCCATCAGTTCCTTTGATGAGTTGGTCAATAAATTTATCACACAATACTCCTACAATATTCAACATGCAATCATCATGATGGATGTATGTAATACCAAACAAAAAAAAATGAAACATTCATGGTGTTTCTTCAACATTGGAGACAGATGGTTTAGAGATATCCTCAAGATGTTCCTGAAAAGGAAAAGATGGAAATATTCATTGACAATCTAAATAGTGAGATGAGTTATATACTCAAGCTCTAGTGCATACCATCTTTTGCCAAATTAATGAAAAATGGAATCCAAGTAGAGGAAGCATGCATCAAGAAAGGAATATTGAAGTTCTTTAAAGAAGGAACTAATTCATCCAATTTTTACTTTAACAATCTAGACAACAATTAAGGTGAGAATTCAACTATAGAGAGCTCACGTGGAGGTGGAGAAGGCAACAATGGAAGAATTCAAAATTCAAATTCTCTGCAAGCCAGGAACTCTAGTTCTAATGGAGGGAGCGGCCAGATTGATGGAGCTGGCCCGATGGGGGAGAAGGACAAGCCTTTGGATATTCCGTAGGCTAACAATACTCTGCCAGAGAAGAATGTGGGTTCTGGAAACACGGTGGGGGGGTCCAGCCCACGTGAATTCATTTTGGAGAATGGAAAAGAATAGAGAAAGTGGTCATCCCTCTTTGGAACTAGACCATCTATAAAATATTCCTTGCCTCCTATCAAGAATATATCGGACCCCACTAGTGGTAAGTTCACCATTTCTATCCCTGATTCAGTTTTGGATCATAACATAAGTAGTATGTCGAACTCTCTAGTGGGTAAATTCATGGGACCACGCCCAAACATTAAAGTTGTTAGGGCTTATGTCAAATGGAAATGGGCTTTGAAAGGTAATGTTGAAATTTTGGCTCTGCCCAAAGGCCTCCTCACCTTTTCCTTTTCCTATGAAGAAGATAAAATAAGAATCCCCTGTGGTAGTCCTTGGTTGGTTGGAAAGACAACTCTGGTCCTTCAGAAATGGCATCCTAATCTAAACATGAGTGATTCTCTTCTAGTCCTAGTTTGGGTTAAGTTACCAGATCTACCTCTTGAGTATTGGGCAGAAAGTATTTTCTTAGGTATAGAAAGCTCTTTTGGTGAGCTCCTCTCAATAGATCCAGTCATAGCTTCAAGAAGGAGGCTCACTCATGCTAGATTTTGTGTAGGGATCACCCACGATGTAGATATGCCCGAGCAGATAGATAAAGTGTCAAAGTTGGGAATGTGGAAACAACAGATTGAATATGAATCCATCCCCTTTGCTTGATTTCACTACAAGAAAGAAGGTCACTGGGCCAAACATTGTCCTCTCAAGCCTAAAGGGGAGAACAAGCAAGCCAAAAATTCAATAGAAAGTAAAAAGGCTCTGAAGAAAAAGGTATGACAAGTCAAAAATTCAAAAAATAAGGAAACTGACCTTGTTGATACCAACTATTTTAGACCCCTAAGGTTGAATAAAGAAGTGGTCTCCTCAACCTTTGTCTCTAATCTCCCCCCCAAGAATCTCTAAGGAAGGAACAAATAAAAACAGACACCCCCCTAGTAGGGCAGATCCAAATAGAGGAAATAAAAGATCAAAATGAATCTTTTAAAGAAAATACCAAGATGGTAATCACTAACACCTTGGCCAGTAAGGAAGCTCCCAATGAAGAGGATCAAAAGGATAAGGATACTAAGGAAGCTAAACAATTTGAAGAAGGGGATATTATTGGCTCACAAGAAGAAAATACTAACTCTTCCCCTCTCACGATCAGGTCTAATATGCAAGAAGCCCAAAAATGTGCTATATTGCATATGAACCTTTAAGATTCAGACCAAGCCTCTAAAATAGTCAATATCTCTTCACATGATTCCAGATCACCTAATTAGGGTAATGAAGAGGAAATTTTTAGAATTCTTAGTAACCCTAAAGCGGTTTTTGAGAAAGAAGTAGATTGGAAAATTCCAAAACATGGAAACAAAAAAAGATCCACTCCCTCGGTTGCCCAATTAAGGAAGTCTAGTAGAATTGCTCAAGTTGATGTTGGGTATGTCTCCTCATGCACAAGATGATCTTCAAACCACAAAGTCAAAGACAATGAGGCTAGGAACAACATAGAAGATGGGACTCAGAAGACTTTGAAGGAGTTAGGAATTGGTAAGTAATTATGAAGATTGTCTCTTGGAACATTAGGGGACTTAATAATCCCCACAAGCATGATATTATTAGGGATATGATTAGGGATAGTAAACCTGATATTTTTCTTATTCAAGAAATAAAGATGATTAGAGATAAGGTTGAAGCTTTGAAATTCTTTAAATCTGGGAGTATCAGTGGTGGCAGCTCGGAAGGTGCCTCTAGAGGCATTGCAACAATTTGGAATCTCAATAGTGTTAAAGGTCATGTTCTTATTCAAGAAAGCAATTTTTCTTGCATTAAATTTGAGCATTTAAAAGATGGAACCTCTTGGGTGCTCACTAATGTTTATGCTTCTCACACCTTGAAAGCCAAAAGCATTTCTTGGTAAAAAATTATGGAAATAAGAGACAACTTCAAGAACCTCAGCTAGCTAGTAATGGGAGACTTCAACACCCCTTTTAGAGAGGAGGAAAAATTTGGTGGAAGCCCTTCTCAATTGGATAGAAGACTAGCCCTCATGGATTTTATAAACACTCAGGCTCTTAATGATGTGGAGATGTAGGTGTTAGGGTTCCCATAGATACTAAGAGGGGGGGGTGAATCAGTATCTGACCGGTAATGAAATTTTCTTAAAAATGAATATGCAGAACATAAAGTAACAATATACCGGTATGCAAGAATTAATGCAACTAACAAAATCAAAAACATCCACATGAAAAGAACACCATAACACAAGATGTTTAACGAGGAAACCTGGTGTGGGAAAAACCTCAGTGGGATTTGTGACCCACAATATTCACTTACTGGCCAATAAGAGAATATTACTTACAATAGGGGCCTACACATGTAGGAAGGCCAACTGCCTAGAGGTCACTGCTCAATAAGAAGTCACACTAACTTACAATGAGGATTATGAAAATCCAATAATCTGTACTACTTTACAATAGCATCTTCAATGCTAGATTCAGTACCGGTTCTTGCTCTGTTCTTTACATATACCCTTGACCTACAATTCACACATTAGGTCTGCCTTATAATTTATTATGCTTCCTATCCATATCCTATAAATGTCTACAATGATCTCTTTTATATACAAGAGTCATTTTACAATTTGCCAAGTTAGCTTACAATGATAAACAAAATATTACATATCAAAAATCCTATCGGCCTTTGTGCTGATATACATATTTCCTTCTGTGCCAGTGTACATCTTCTGTGCCGGTGCTGGTGTAGATTGATTTTGTTGATGCCGGTGCACTATTTTGTTTGAGTAATTCTTTGCCGGTATAATGTCTTGCCAGTGCCATAGGATTGCAAGGTTGCCTAAGCAATGCTTTTTCGGTGCCATAGGATTGCAAGGTTGCCTGAGTAATGCTTTGCCAGTGCCATAGGATTGCAAGGTTGCCTGAGTAATGCTTTGCTGGTGCCATAGGATTGCAAGGTTGCCATCAAGGACAAAACCTTCAATCACACACAATGTCTGATTGGAGTGTCCATATACCAACAATCTCCCCCTTTGGTATTGATGGCAACACTCATGAGAAATTTCAAAAAGATATCCAAAAATGTGTAGACCAAAAATGTTACCCAAAATGTGAGAGCTCCGCCTGAGCATGTGATCCTTGTGCTTTGAATTTTCTCATCTACTACTCCCCCTTTGGCATCAATGACAAAGGTTAGTAGATTTTGTAGTTGTACCAATTCATAACCTCAACCTTGTAGTTGGGTGGTTATTATTTGAAGAATATTTCCCAAAATTAGGTTTATGCCATCCATAAACTTCTTGCTCTCCTTTATTGCTATCTCAGTTCTGTATATTGTACCGGTGAGATGCTGCAAGTGTTCTACTAGTGTTTTGCTACCCTGTGTTAGTGCCTCTGAGATTTCCTTCCGCGGAGATGCTAAATAGTCCAATCTTGGACTTAGTTTAGATCTCAATAATTTTGCCTTGTTTATTATTTTTTCTTTCTCTCTTTCTAATTTGAGCAATTCTTCCTCAAAATTTGTTATCTTTTCCTCAAAAATGGATAATATATTGGGTGAGTTAACAAAATTATCAGCAAGGTTATTGATCTTTTCTTATACCTTGCTCATCTTTTTGTCTTCATCCATGGTCAAAAAGTTTATCTTATAGGTGTCTTTGTACAGAGTTTTGTACTCTTTCAATAAATTGCACAGTTCCGGTAGAAGTGTGTCAAATTCCCTATTACACTTCTTTATTCCTTCCTCAAAGAATTTTTGTTTCTCTTTTTCTACACTTTCCTTTATAGTTTCTACCTTTGTTTGCTCAAAATTTTCAGAAATATGTTTACAAAGTGTATCTAACTGGCCTAAAGAATCTTTGTTGGCTATATTACAATTGGGAGCTATTGATTTCAAAACTGGAATTGAATCATCTATCGCTTTATAGGCTTGTGAGCTATAATCAATTATTTTCCTGATAGATTCGAGCAATACCTCTGTTACATTTGATGGTGACCCAATAAACTGAGTGCCGGTGGAAGTGACCATGCTAGTATTGACCTCTGGTAGGTCTGTTTGTGTCTCCATCTCTTTAAGCTCTGGTTTTCCTGCATCATTTCTTACCAGTGGCATCTTTTCTGGAGCCTTTAACTCTGTTAGTTGCTCTGTTTGTGTTCCAGATTCCATCTTTTTCTCTGAATCTGCTGCCAGTTGCTCTTTGTTTTTTGTTGCTGGTTGCTCTTTGTTTTCTGATTTATCTGTAGTATCCTTATATACCACTATGTTGATTTTCTGAGTATCAACATTCATAGTATATAGGACTTCAGGATTAGGATTATTATCCTCTGTGTCCATGCTCTCAGTTGCCGGTTGATCTTCTGTAGTTGTTGTTTTTACCGGTGGAGTATTTAAAGGAGGTGGGGTTAAGTTGTCTCTAATCTTGATACTTGGTGGTCCACCAACTTTACCTTTCCCTTTGTCCTTTTGATATACCAGAATGGGCTTGGGATTCCTATATTCTTCTTGTTTTTCTTTTTCAACCAAGAATGTATCCCAGCCATCTTCTATTTCCTTTGAAACTTCAGTAACTCTACCTGCCATTAGTGATATTTGCCAGTGTGCAGTGGAAAAACTGTCTGGTTGGCCTGAGCTATTAGATCATCAATTTCCTTAGGTGAGTTGACCGAGTATACTACATGTAATTTTTCTATTTTAATTTTCTTATCCAACTCAACTATTCCTTGCCTTCTGGCCTCAAGTCTTTTATATAATTCATCAAGAATTTCATTTAGGACTTGCATCAAAAACTTTTTATACATGTCTATGTGTAATATAACACTCTCCTCGACTTGTTCTTTCTCATAATCTGATAGGGTGTCATAGATTTTCCCTATGTTTTTCAATTTACCTTCCTCTGTGATCTCATTCAGTAATATGTCAAAAGGGGCCAAGTCAGTGTTTGTTTTCTTCTTCTTTTTGGGGGTCAGCTTTTTCTTAGGTGTGGCTTTCTTGACTGGAGACCTCACAGCTTGTTACTTTTGTCTTGTCCTTCTAGGTGAAGGAGTGGTTACTAGTGAGGGGTCTCTTTTCCTAACAACTCTTTTGAAAGTTGTTGGCATATCTCCTTCTGAGGAGGTATCTACTGGTGATAGATTAGTTTCAGGCTGTTGGGCTGCCAACTCTTCTTCTGTTATCCCGGTTTTCTTTAATACATCTTCTTTTATGCATTTTTCTTGCTTGGTTCCTTTCCTCACAAATGCCTCAACTTTATTTACTCTCTTTTTAGATTGAATTTGACTTTCGATGGTCTCAGTACTACCAAATACTTCTTCCTTTGGTTCATTGGGGGCTTCTAGAAGTGCTTTGGCATAAGTTTCCACTATGTGGTCATCTGTTTCATACCCCATCTCTATAACCCAAATTGTTCTTGGGATGACTGCTTCCATCCAGATCTCATCTTTTTTTATCACAAATCATATATCATCCTTGTATTTGTTGATAATTTCTTGTGATAGTCTGATTCTTTTATTCATTCTGACCTTTAGTGGTTGAAAATACTCATTGATATTCTTTTCTCTGTTTTCACCCATATTGTTGAATAAGTCAGACAATTGTTTTCCTACCGGTATGTCGAATCCAAAATCCTTATAGCCTATACCGGGAGCCTGTTTGGTTATATGTAACATTGAACATACAAGCAAATTTCCAAATCTAAAGGTTCCTTTCTTATGCTTCTTGATTTTTGCTAAATTGTCAATTAATTCATCTTTTAACCATTCACAGATATCAATTTTCACATTGTCCTTAACCATGTCATAAGCACTCTTTATGCATAAACTGGAAACAGAGTTAAGCCTATTAGCATGAGTTGCTTTGTAACCTAGAATCATGCTAACAAATCTAACATTTGTATTGGTCACATCATTAACCCTCAATGATCTCTTGTCGGATGTTGCACTAGTTAGGTTTGTTACTAAGTCATTGGAGACCTTCTTGGTTTTGTCGGGTCTAGTACCGGTGGAAGGTAACCCTGTTACTGCTTTGACAGCTACCTTTGTAATTTTATGTACTGAGTCAAGCCAAAAGAATGAGCCATGTACCCTGCTAAGACCTATCCTAACCACTTCCTTGGGAAATTCAGGAATGCAGAGGATTTCAGTGAATCCTAGGGTTTCAACAATTTTATGTTCAGGCTTCACATTTCTGACATTGTCACATATAGCAGATTTATACATGTTTTTAATTTCTTCATCACCTAATTCCTCTATGTTGCAATGAATATACATTCTACGATCTTCTGCATAAACAACACCCTTTGGAATTTGGGAAAAAGCACCTGTGTTGTCATCTTTCTTAGCTACCTCGGGAACTAGCTGAAACACGGGCCTAGGTCATTTTATAACCTCAACTACTGTAGGGTTTGCTATGATTTCAAGTGCAGAGGAGGATGCCATGATGATAAATACCTTTTTTTGCCTTTGGATGGATTGATTGCTGAAGTGCTTTGCCTCTTTGCTCAGAAATCTTCGCACTCTCTAAAAGTTTGAATTCACGGTGAAATGAAATGGAGCCAAAAACCTTATTTTATAAAGTCTTTTCTGCTACCTACCACATTAATTGCTTGCCGGTAATGTAATAACTTAACTTTATTTTCTAGTAATGAAGGATTTTCAACTTCTTTTCTCTAACCGAGGGAATAATAGCACATGTTATTTGATTGCCAAACCCTCAAGATAATTTTCTCCAATTTGATGAAGAACATCCTGCCGGTGGAGCATTGCTTTGTCCTGCCGGTGGAGCATCATATTGTCCTGCCGGTGAAGCATTTGTTGGTTCTACCGATGGAGGAGTAACCCCAATATTTAGATCACCTTTTCTAATCCATTGCTTTGAAAATTCTTTCTTAACCTCTTCAACCTTTTCTTTACCTTTCAAGCTAGTACTTCTGTTATCTACCGGTGTACCTTTACTTCTACTAAATTTAGCAATATGACCAATCTTGTTACATGCATAACAAGTTACATTATTTTTTTGAATAGCTTTCCCATAACCTATGCCAGTTTGTGTTCTGCATTTATTTGATAAATGACCAAATCTTCCACAAACATAACATCTTACATTCATCCTACAAGATTAAGAGTTATGACCAATTTTGTTGCATTTGGTGCATTGACCGGTGGGAGGATTGATGTTCTAATAATTCCTAGATCTACATTCATTTGCCCTATGAGCATATTTATTATAGTTAAAGCATTTTCCATTGAATTTGTAAGTATTAGAGGGTCTTAATGGTTTTCTTTGATCCTAGGTATTTGCAGTACCGGAGCTTTCTCCAACTTCAAATCCAACTCCAGAAGTGTCACCTTTGGGTTTTTGATTCTTCAATAAGGTACCAAGTTCTTCTGAGCTTTTCTTGAATTTTTCTTTGTGTTGATTTGCAGTTTCCAATTCCCTTTCCAAGATTTCTTTTTGTCTCATTAGTTCATTTGATTCATTCTAAGTATGCATCAGATCTGTCTTCAACATGTCATTTTCATAGCTAAGTCTTGTGTTCTCATTTGCTACATCACTTAGTCTTCTGGTCAATTCTTCTTCATTCCTATTTTTGTCCTCAATCTCTTTGCAAAATCTCATAGTCATATCCTGCATTTCATTTTTTGTTGTCATGATCTCTTGTTTCAATTTGCTTATCATATCATTTAGTGATTCCTTTTCATCATTCTCATTTTGCAATTTTTCACAAAGTTCTCTTCTCTTGTTTCTTGTGATAGAAAGATTTGCTTGAAGTGCCTGAATAATGTCTTGAGCTGCTTTTAAATCATCTTCTAATTTGATATTTTTCAACTTCTCTGCATCATAGTCATTAAGAGCTCCTTCAAGTTGCTTCATCAGATTTTCCATCTTTACTGGTGTCAAGATCTTCCTCAAGCTATTAGGCTTCTAAAAATAGAGGACCAGGCTCTGATACCAATTGTTAGGGTTCCCACAGATAGTAAGAGGGGGGGGTGAATCAGTATCTGACTGGTAATGAAATTTTCTTAAAACTGAATATGCAGAACATAAAGTAATAGTATATCGGTATGCAATAATTAATGCAAATAACAGAATCAAAAACATCCACATGAAAAGAACACCATAACACAAGATGTTTAATGAGGAAACCCGGTGTGGAAAAAACCTTGGTGGGATTTGTGACCCACAATATTCACTTATTGGCCAATAAGAGAATATTACTTACAATAGGGGCCTGCACATGCAGGAAGGCCAACTGCCTAGAGGTCACTGCTCAATAAGAAGTCACACTAACTTACAATGAGGATTATGCAAATCCAATAATCTGTATTGCTTTACAATAGCATCTTCAATGCCAGATTCAGTACCGGTTCTTTCTCTGTTCTTTACATATACCCTTGACCTACAATTCTCACATTAGGTTTGCCTTATAATTTATTATGCTTCCTATCCATATCCTAGAAATGTCTACAATGATCTCTTTTATATACAAGAGTCATTTTACAATTTGCCAAGTCGGCTTACAATGAAAAACAAAATATTACATATCAAAAATCTTGTCAGCCTCTATGCAGGTATACATATTTCCTTCTGTGTCAGTGTACATCTTTTGTGTTGGTGCCGGTGTAGATTGATTTTGTTGATTCCAGTGCACTATTTTGTTTAAGTAATGCTTTTCCGGTATAATGTCTTTCCGGTGCCATAGGATTGCAAGGTTGCTTGAGTAATGCTTTGCCGGTGCCATAGGATTACAAGGTTGCCTGAGTAATGCTTTGCCGGTGCCATAGGATTGCAAGGTTGCCTGAGTAATGCTTTGCCGGTGGCATAGGATTGCAAGGTTGCCATCAATGACAAAACTTTCAATCACACACAATGTCTCATTAAAGTGTCCATATGCCAACAGTAGGGTTGCAAATACACTTGGACTAACAGGAGGACTGGAAATGACCTTATTCAAGTTCACCTTGATGGGGCTCTTATTTCTGATGATTGGTACAAACATTATTTATGTTCTCTGTCTGCTCACATCCAGGTTGGTTCTGACCACTATCCCATAACTCTTTTTTCTAACCCCATAAATAGAAGAAGGCACTTTCCTTTTAGATTTAAAAAAATGTGGACTCTTCTTTTGGATCTCACCCATAAAATTTAGGAATGGTGGAACATTCAAGTTGAGGGTACTACCATGTATAGAGTTATGAAGAAACTCAAAAGTATAAAAGACAATATAAGGACTTGGAATAAATCTAGCTTTGGAAATATTTTTGAGGCCAAAGGAAAAATTCAAGAAGACCTCAATAAAATACAGGTCCAAATCTAGAAGGATGGATTCTCTACTGTGACTATTGCTGAAAAAAATGAGATCCTCAAAAAATACCATGAAATCATTGCTAAAGAAGAAGCTTTTTGGAAGCAGAGGTCTAGATGTCTCTGGCTGAAGGAAGGAGATAAGAATACTATATTCTTTCATATGTCAACTATCAAACATAAAGTGGCTAATAGGATAAAAAAATTGATGGTGGACAATGGGGAGCTAGTTAAGGAGGAGGAGATAAGAAATGAGGCCAAAAGATTCTTCACTAATCTTCTTTGTAGGGATCAAATCCTGGATATTGGAGTTGGTTAAGGAGGAGGAGATAAGAAATGATGTTCTACTCATTAATGAGTAGAAGAATGCCTTCCTAAATTCTATACCTTCAAACTTAGAGATCAGAAATGTTGTCTTTTCCTTTGAAGGTAACAAAGTCCCTGGACCTGATGGCTTCCCCATGTTCTTCTTCCATGAATTATGGGATATTGTTGGGAAAGATGTCTCCTATGGGGTTAAAGATTTTTTTGGGGCTAGAAAACTTCTGCAAGAGATTAATGGCACCTTCATTGCTTTAATCCCCAAAATTCAAGGTGCTGACTCCATGGATAAGTTCAGGCCAATCAGCTTATGCAACTCTTTTTATAAGATAATTTCCAAGGTCCTAATCTCCAGACTCTTGAAAGTCCTTCCTTCTTTGATTAGTCATCAGCAAAATGGTTTTGTGCCAGGAAGACAAATTCTTGATTCCATCATAACTATCCATGAGAATATCCATTCCCTTGTTATGGCTAAGAAACGGGGGCCTATGAATGGGTTGATTGGTATTTCCTCATGAAGGTGCCTTTGGCTTCTCAAACAAATGTGTGGACCTCTTCAAGCAACTCATCTCCTCTGCCTCCTTTTCTATTCTTACTAACGGATCTCCCTCCTCCTTCTTTGAACCCTCCAGTGGATTGAGGAAAGGGGACCCCATTTCCCCTATCCTTTTCATTATTATGGTTGAATGTTTTGGTAGGTCCATGGAAAGTATGGTGACTAGAGGTATTTTTAAAGGTCTCCAACCTTCCTCTGTTGATCATACTTGCTCCCACCAATAGTTTGTGGATGACACCATTGCTATGGGGGATTCAAGCATTTCAAAAGCCAGAATCCTAAAGGACACCCTTTGTAAGTTTTCTATTGCATCTGGCCAGCTTATCAACTGGGTTAAAAGTGAAGTGTTTTTCATCAACACTTTTGATAGAAGACAACATAGAATCAAAATAATTCTAGAATGTTGGACTGTTGATATTCCTGCTACTTATCTTGGTCTCCCCCTGGGAATTGCTCCACCTAATTCCTTTTGGAGTTCTCTGGTGGATAAATTTCAAAGAAAGCTTGCTAGTTGGAAAGGTGTTCTCTTAAGTCAGGCTGGAAAGCTTCATTTTCTTAAAGCATCCCTTCAAAGCATTCCTATTTATGCCCTTAGCCTCTTTAGAATTCCAGTTAAGTATGTTGATGCTATTGAAAAAATTCAAAAAAAAATTCTTTGGTTAGGGGTTGAGGAAAGAAAAGAATGGCATTAGTGGCTTGGGACAAGGATTGCATACCGAAAAGTAAAGGTGGTCTAGGCCTGAGAATAATCCAGACCCTCAATGAAGCTCTTTTGTCTAAACAGGTTTGGAGACTGTTCCATTCTAATAGTGAATGGTGTAAAATTTGGAGAAGTAAGTATCCTCTTTTGTCTTCTTCTCTTCTCTCTTTCATCAAGTCTAATTTTATTATTAATGGGTCCCATATTTGGAATCATTCCTCTAAGTGTAAAGACAACATTGCTAAAGGGGTGAAATGGAGAGTTGGTAATGGTGGGAAAGTTAGATTTTGGGAGAACCCCTAGTTACTTGATAAGCCTTTGATTGAAATTCCTGATTGGGCCTCTTTTTCTGCCCCCTGTATTAGAGTCTTTGGCTCCTTGGTTGAGGGGTATTGTATAGGTGATAAATGGCAGAGCATTGAAAGTATCCACCCTAACCTTATCAATCTTAAGAATAATCTATCTTCTTCCTAGTTGAACAATGAGGAAGATTCTCTTATTTAGAAATATGAACCTAAAGGCAACATTACTATCTCTTTAATGTATGGTGTTATTTCCCTTGCCCCCTCGGAGAATCCCTTTTTGCCTAAAGCATGGATAAAGGGTCTTATCCCCAAGATCAATATTTTGTATTAGACAATCCTTCAAAACAAAATTTTGACCTTAGATAATCTTATGGTTAGAGGTTTATCCTTCCCAAATAGGTGTGCTTTATATCTTGAGGAGGAAGAGTCTGTGGACCATTTGGCTATCCACTATTCCTTCACTATTTCAATTTGGGAAAGATTTCTTAAGAATTTTTGTATGGAATGGGTGTTTCCTAACTCTATCCAAGAATTGTTCCATTCTTGGAGTTATCATTGGTATAACCCCACTTTGAGATTTTTGTGGTAGCTATCTCTCCCTCACATCCTATGAGGGATCTGGAAAGAAAGGAACAACTGCATCTTTAGGGACACTTCTCTCACCTAGGCTATTGTTTTCCAGAAAATTTAAAGGGCTATTGTGGAGAACATTAGGATAATTGGGGATCCTTGCAATTCTACCAACCCCATGGAAACTCACATTTTCAACTCCTAGAATCTGAAGAGTGCTGGTAGTACTAATCCCAAACAAAACAAGAGACTAGAAGCTAGATGGCACTCTCCCCCTCATGGTTGGCTCAAAATCAACTTTGATACAGCTGCCAAAGGCAATCTTGGCCTAGCGGGATGTGGTGCAATTCTCAGAGATGAACATGTCAATTGTAAGGAAATGATTGTTGTTCCTATAGGTTACCAAACTAACCACATGATGAAAGCTATGGCTGCTCTCTAAGGCATTCTCCTAGCTAAAAGATGGAACTATCCCTATCTATGGATTGAGGGGGATTCTAATAACATTAGCGAGTGCCTAAAAGGAACTTCTAAACCTTCATGGAATATCAATAGCATAATAAAAGCTGCTAGAGATCTCATCAACACCTTCGAGAAATGCTTTATTTCCCACATTTATTGTTAAGCTAATGGTCCAGTTGACTGGGTAGCCAACATGGCAGTCATCATAAACAATATGATTACCTAGAAGGGTGAAGAGGGTCTCCTCAATGATGTCAGATCGATCATTTTCATGGATCGATATAACAGTACCCCAAAGATCATAAATGGACAAAATAATGATTAAACAAATTAATAGGAGGGCTATGAGTAATTATCATAATGTCAGTACCATTTATTACAAGACAAAATCCACCTTTTCCCATTCTTTCTGGGTATATGTGGTCACTTTGAGAAATTTCTTTCCTATATCTCTCTACAACTCTCAGCCTTTTATTTTGAAAAGTGATGAAATGAGAGGAAATAGACACCACTATGAACCCAACAACTGTAAGGAGTGGAAACAAAAGGAAGCAATTTGAAACATCTTGTAGAATTTTGGGTTAACGAAGTTTATGGAGAGGCTCCATGGGAGGGATGCCACAATCAGTAACTTTTTCTACAAAAATTGGAGGAAGGGCACCCTAAAGATGGGAGAACAAACAATCTCCATTGATGAAGACCTCATCACTCAAGTCATGGGTCTTCATAGGGAAGGAAGCAATTACTATAGAGAGAGAAAATTGAGCAAGGAGGCAATTGAGTGATACCCCAAAATGGAAAAGGAGAAGAGCATCTGGTAAATCTAAGTAAAACCTACTACCCGCCTAGGGCATTTGTTAAGCTATGGAGGGAGGTTTTGTTTGCTATTATGCATTACATTACCTTGGATGGCAGATTCACAAAAGTGTCTGGCTATCATTTTGTATTGCTTAATCATTTTAGTTATGATGAAAAAGTTAATATTCCATATTTCCTATTGTGTTCAATGGATTCTACCATTAAAGCCCATAGAGAGAACCCTAAGGGTGATACAACCATGCATCAAGGTCTTATGGTGTTAATTTATGACCATCTAAAAGATAACCAAATTGCCTGTCCCTAGCCTTCTATCTCTAAGTCTGAGGAGGAAGGGTCGAATTCTACTTTTTCTATGGGTGAGGAGTTTGAAAGTGATTTGATGAGTGAGTCAGAGGAGAGTCTGGAAGACTCTGAAGCTGAAATTGGTAGGAAAAGAAAATAGGTGAGTACCAAGCCCTCCTCTTCTAAGGGTATGAAAAAAAATAAAGAAAAGGTTTTCCAGATCTGCTCCTCCTCCTCCTCCTTAGAGGTCTATGAGGATTCTGAGAAGGATGAACACCAGTCTCCTCATAAAAAGAAAACAAAAACTTCCATTTAGAAAAGGGACAAACATAAGATGCAGGAAGATTATGATATGGAACTGTAGGATAAAGTACAAAAATTGGAGGAGGAGATCACAGGGGAAGGATTTGATCAGAGGGTTAGTGGAAATGTTGATAAGATCACTAGTGGCAACGTCCCCAAATGAACAGGACAATCCTGGTGAGAAAACCCCCCGTTAAAATCCTCCCACTGAGGGTTTGAAAGGGTTTGTGGACACCATTGATTGGTTAATTAATAGTTACAAGATAGATGCGGAAGATAATAAGAAGTTGAGCCACAGGGTCCAAATTTAGGAGACAATCAGTATTGGTGAAGGCAAATCAATGGTGGAATATGTTGAAGATTTGAGTAAAACTATTTCCAAAGCTGAAGAGATCAAAGATTCCTTCAACCTTAGGTTTGAGAAAATTGAGAAGGCCCTGATAGAGATAAAAACCAATGAAAATGCTACAGACCAGAGAATGGTGAAAACTGACAACAAATTCAACAAAATTGAAAAATACCTCAAAAGTATTGTTGAACAAAGCTATAGCATTCTAAAGGCCTTGACCAACAATACCAAAATTCTCATTAGCAAACTGGAGAACGAGAAGGATTCCCTAGATCTTGAGGTAAAGATCTAGGAGAACATGATGAAGAAAGAAGGTCTGAAGTTCAATAGGGAAAACTACAAAATTTGGAGTGATAGGATGAAGATCTATATCAAGAGCTTAGGAAGTCAATATTGGGAACATGTTGTTACTAAATATAACTTGCCTAGTGGGATTTTGTCAGATGATCAAAAGAAGGAGCAACAGGAGAAAAATCAAGCATTGGAGGACATTCTTGGTTCCTTGTTCGATTCAAAGTATGTTGATGTCCATGGATTGGAGATTGCTCATGAAGTGTGGAAGAAACTTGAGGATATCTATAGTGGTGATGATCATGTGAAGATTACCAAAGAGGAGAGTCTGAGAGGTAAATTTGATGATATGTAGATGGAAAAAGGTGAAAAAATTCAACACTTTGGTCAGATAATCAAGGAGATAGTCAGTGAGATCAAAAGTGCCAGTGGTACTGCTGGGACCTATAAAAATTCTGAGGGTTTAGGGTTTTTTCTTTTTTGTGAAAACATTTGGAAAATTTAAACCTTTGTAGTGCATTGTTGTAATTCATATTGAACTTGAACCTTTGAACCTTTTTGGTTCAAAGTTCAAGGTTCAATCATTTCTCTTGCATGAGATGTGACTTTGTAATTTTTTTTTACTAAGCAAGTGAGAATGTGTTATGTCTATTTTGAACCATTTGCAAATCAGTTTAGGGTTCACGATTCAAAATATCCCTTTCCTTTTATCCAAGGTCTTTGCTCATTTCCTTTTTCCACTTAAGTGGAAGGGTCTGGGTGTCATCAAGAGAGGGCCCCTTTTAAGTCTAGGCCTAGGTAGGTCCTGATAAGTTTTAATTTTTCCTAACTCTTAAGTCCTTTCCTATGTCTCTATTGGGCTTCCTAAAGATCGAGCGGGTTCCTGTTGATCTTGTGGTTGTCCCTATACTGCAACCCAAAAGTGATCAATGGTTAACAGCCGTGACATGGAGACTAAGTGGTGGGACCCATGAGAAAGGTGTAGAGTGCAGAAAGTCATCATCAACCATCGGAAATTAAGTTCTGAAGTTATCTCAATGACCCGATGGATAGTGCAAAGAAGTGCAGAGTGTGGAAAGATGGCATCAGCCATCAATTTTGCATGTTTGGAGAGATCCCAATGACCCAATGGGAAGGGCTAAGACAAACTTTTATCTCACATTGGCTGTAGGGAGGAGCATTTCAGTATTTATTTATAAGGCCGCATATATCCTAAGTGTCAAAGATTTCAAGCTTTTGGCAAGTGGTCGATCAAGCAAATGGTGGGTCCCTCGTGTGTGCGTGCATCTCAAAGTGGCCTAATTTTGCAGCCAAAGGTAAAATTAAATAGTGGGCAGGTTGTAGAAGATCGAATGAAGGTCGCTATACTGCATGATGAAAGTACTCGATTGTTAACATCCACGACTTGGCGACTGATGAGATGGTAGGCCAGGTGGTGCCGAGGTAAGAACTGAGCAAGTCATGAGGTGCTTCCTGGTGACACACAGTTAATGAGGTGGAAGGTCCAGTAGTGATGTGACAGAATAGATGGCAGATGGATGTAGCTACTCAGAGGGACTAAGGGTCAAGAAGATCAAGAAAGATCAACAGTGATCAAGATGGATCTGAGGGCTGTCACTATGTTGCGACATAAAAATGTTCGCCAGATATCAC
The DNA here is from genome assembly GCF_030272615.1 of Cryptomeria japonica. Taxonomy (NCBI): domain Eukaryota; kingdom Viridiplantae; phylum Streptophyta; class Pinopsida; order Cupressales; family Cupressaceae; genus Cryptomeria; species Cryptomeria japonica. The sequence goes on from NC_081412.1 coordinate 61,958,776, forward strand.
TTGCGACTTGGCGACAAACCACAAGCAGTGAACCATGGCCAACAGTTAATGCAAGTGGTTAAGGCAGACGGTTCACTCTGGTGGTTAGTGGAGGTTGTGCTAAGGTGTCAGAGTGGAGAGCCCAAAATGAGTACCCTCGCGACAGGTGGCGCCTAGTTGTAAACTCCAAAGCCAATCAAAGGGTGCCACATTGCGGACAGGTGGCATATCATCAAGGTGTATATCGAGAAGACCATGGCTTTGATGGATCATTGAAGGGACTCACCAAAGGCATCAGTTTCATTGAAATAAAAGGTTTTGATGAAACAAAGGTGTCAATGAGACATGAGAGAAGTTTGCCAAATGCTCAATTCCATTGACAGAGGGCACATCAAAGAAATTTCAAATAGTTTCAAGGAAAAGTGAAGGCATCGATGAAACTATAGTTTAGATGAGATACAAAAATGGTTAGCCAAAGAGGAAGTTTGGCTGAAAGGATGATGCCGAACAAGACAAAGGAGATGGTGGGTCTAGTGGTGATGACTGGGTAGTCCAGGTGTGTTAGGTGGCAAACCAGAGATTGACAAGTGGTAGGCTTGACTGGACAGGTGGAGTCTAGGAATATCTTAGAGCAAATCTAGAGATGCCAAGTGGTGACACTGTGGACTAGGCGAGAACCATTTAAAGAGGCTATAGGCCAAGTGAGTTTAGGAAGATCAATGGTCAGGCACAATGATCCAATGTTTATTGCTATGTCATGATGTGAAGGCACTTGCCAAATATCCCATGCCACTTAGCAACAAAGCACATGTGCTAAAACTAAAGCGGCCTAGGCATTAAGGATAAAGCAAGTTCAAAGAAGATCTATGGTTGTTGCCATACCACAAGATGGAGGTGCTCAGATGTTAAGAGGCGTGACTTGGTGACTAATGAAGTGGCATGATAGGTGGATTCTAGAGGGACTCATGAGAAAACTAGGAGGTGACATGTGGCCGAGATTTGTGAGGGTTAATTTTTGCCTAGATATGGATTTGTCAAATATCAGTGGATGGCTCTCGATTTGAGGAATCTGATTTTACAGTCAAGTGCAATCCACGACAAGTATTTTTGGGACAGTGACCTTAGGATCTCAAGATTTATTCTTTAGTTAGAAAGATTGGGTTTTCTACAGGTCAAGTGCGGTAATGGTTAATTTTTTAACAATATTCTTTAGTTAGAATGATTGGATTTTCTACAGGCCAAGTGCGGTAGCGGTTAAGTTTTTAATAGCCTGAGAGCACGTGGTATGGCCTGTTTCTAAGTGGATTACTCAGGGAAGTTAAAAGGAATGTTAGTTTCCCATGATCGGATGGTTGTCGCTATACCTCTATGGAAACTTTTCCGAACTTTAATGGTAGCAACTTGGCGAGTAAAGGAAAAGTCCTCAGAGGGAAGGATTCCTGATCCGTTAGTGCCAAAGAATTTTAAATATTCCAAAGAAATATGAGCAGAGCTATGCAAGTTGCATATGAAATTTCTTCAAGATGAAAATGAGTTGGTGAGAGGTACCCAGGAGATCTATAGGGAGATATATGATGAACATAATGGTGCGTCACTCTATGATAAGTACTCATCAATTCTCTGGAACAAGATGATCCACCGACATTATGAAGTTGCTAGTTATTGCAACCAATTTTGAGTAATAGGAGCCTACCATTTTATCCATCTTCCAAATGAATGCCCAGTGAATTAATGAAGCACACATCCTAGAAAGAATGTTAGATTTCTCCCTCAACTGCAATGGCACAGGTATAACTTTTGTGATAAATGACTTTTAGGATAAAATTATTCTTCTACATGGTTTGAAGCTTATTTCATTGTGATTTCTATAAAAGGATACCAAGGATACCTAGAAAAGGGGACACAAATTTTGTAGCTAAACTCTGGCAAAATTAATATAGGCCTTTGTCGTAGAAATTTCTAAGTCAAAAAATGAAGTTCTTGTAACCTTCTGACAGAGGAATGAAATATATAGCACAGGGAATTTAAACTCAGACTTGTATTGTCTCTATGTCATTGTATTGGTGTTTATTCCATTTAAGTAATCAAGGATCGCTTATTTGAAATGATTTGCTAGGCATCTAATGAAGTTGTTCTGAGTCTTTTTCTTAAGGAGAAAAATATAAAATACTTTCAACAAAGTCATTGATATCAGTACTCTTGGTGTGGATTGGATGGTGAAGTCTAATTCAAATTAGGACTATGTGTTTGTTAGGCATATTCAGAGTTGATAGATCAGGAACTTGTGATTTGTGTACTAGTTTCTCTTGTCAGGTTGCAGTCTGTTGTAGATGACTCTATTGCCCAGATAAGGCACTTGTTTATCTATTGGTTTTTTGTTGCATTTTGTGATCCTCTTTTCAAAGTCAAATCAATATCCTTTTACTTTCATGTTGTAGGTTTAGTTTGTTCCACCTATCTCATGCTCCAATCTAGTTGAGATATCAATGTAGATCTAGCCCATCTGTACTAACCTCCTTGTTGTTGAGCCCTTATGAGATCTATCTACTTTGTTTGATGTTGTCATGTGTGTAATGGGTTTGATTCAATGCATCAAAGATATACCCACGTAGGTTTTGTAAAGCCTAAAGAGTAGAATCATTGCTATCCTTGTTATGTTGTCCAAGCCCTGAAGCATTTCATTGATCGGGATTGGCTATTTTATAGATAGTTTGGAGGTGAACTTGGGTATCTCTTTTTGAGACCAACAAAATGGCGACTCTGTTGGGGAATATGCTTGTGGGAAGGCCTTTATAGTGATTTGTCTCATGATTTTATGTTTGTTGAAATAATATGTGACTATAAAGATCAAAATCAAGCAAAAGGTGTGCACACCAGCTGTTGTAGTAATGAGATGAAAGCGGTTGACTATAAGGATTATGTTGAGTTGTTGTTGAAAGGTGCCTTTGTTTGGATCATGACACCAGGTGATGAGAATCGGTTTTTTGATAGAGGTAAATGCTAAGATTTTTTGGAGCAAGTTTATAATTTGTTGTGAGTATGTTTGTACATCTTGTATAGTCACTTTGCTTTCAGTTGTGTGGTTCTCAATAATAAACCCCTGTTTTGGAGAGTGAAGCTCATTGAAGATTCTAAAAGAGGAAGAAGTGTCCTATTTTTTTTGGGTGGTCTGCTCTGCCAAAGATTCTGAATTCTTGTGTTGATCTTGAAATCAACCATCCCCAGTCAGAGCCACTACTGGGACCTATAAAAATTCTGAAGGTTTAGGGTTTTTTCTTTTCCATTAAAACATTTGGGAAATTTAAATCTTTGTAGAGCATTGTTGTTATTCATATTGAACTTGAACCTTTGAACCTTTTTGGTTTAAATTTTAGGCTCAATCGTTTCTCTTGCGTGAGATGTGAATTTGTAATTTTTTTTACTGAGCAAGTGAGAATGCGTTATGCCTATTTTGAACCATTTGCAAATCGGTTCAAGGTTCATGGTATAAAATGTCCTTTTCCTTTTATCCAAGGTCTTTGCTCATTGCCTTTTTCCACTTAAGCAGAAGGGTCTATGTGTCATCAAGAGGGGCCCCCTTTTAAGTCTAGGCCTAGGTGGGTTCTAATAACTTTTAATTTTCCCTAAGTCTTAAGTCCTTTCCTATGTCTTCGTCAGGATTCCTAAATATCGAGCAGGTTCATGTTGATCTCACGGCTATCGCTATACTGCAACCCAAAAGTTCTTGATGGTTAACAACCATGACATGGCGACTAAGTGGTGGGACTTTTGAGAAAGATGTGGAGTCGATAAATTCATCATTGGCCATCGAAAATTAAGTTTTGAAGTTATCCTGATGACCTGATGGATAGTGCAAAAAAGTGTGGAGCACGGAAAGATGGCATCAGCCATCGAGTTTGCATGTTTGGAGAGATCTTGATGACTCAATGGAAAAGGCTAATGAGAAATTTATCCTACATTGGCCGCAGGGAGGAGAATTTCAATATTTATGTGTAAGGTCGCATATATCCTAAGTGTCAAAGCTTTTAGGCTTTTGGCAAGTGGTTGATCAAGTAGGTGGTGGGTCCCCCACATGTGCGTGCATCTCAGAGCGACCTATTTTTTCAAAAAAAGGGAAAATTAAACAGTGGGTAGGTTGCAAAAGATTGGACAATGGTCGATATACCACAAGATGAAAGTGCTCGACTCTTAACAGTCGTGACTTGGCGATTGATGAGATGGCAGGCTAGGTGGTGCTGAGGTAAGCACTGAGCAAGTCATGAGGTGCCATGCGGTGACATGAAGTTGATGAGGTGGAAGATCCAGTGGTGACATGACATAATAGATGGCAGATGGATGTAGCCGCTCAGAGGGACTAAGGGTTGAGCAGATCAAGAAAGATTAATGGTGATCAAGATGGATCCAAGGGCTGTCGCTATGTCACGACATAAAAATGCTTGCCAGATATCGCTTGTGACTTGGTGACAAACCACTAGAGGTGAAGCATGGCAGGTAGTTAATGCAAGTGGTTAAGGCAGATAGTTCATTCCAGCGGTTAGTGGATGCTATGCTAAGGTGTCAAAGTGGAGATCCCATAATGAGTACCCTCGTGAAAGGTGGCACCAAGTTGTAAACTCTAGAGCCAATCAAAGGGTGCCACATGGTAGACAAGTGGCATATCATCAAGGTGTATATCGAGTAGACCATGGCTTCAATGGATCATTGAAGGGACTCATCGAAGGCATTAGTTTCATCAAAATAAGAGCTTTCGATGAAACAAAGGTATTGATGAGATGTGAGAGAAGTTTTTCAAATGTTCGGTTCCATTGACAGAGGGCACATCAAAGAAATTTCAACCAGTTTTATCAAAAAGTGAAGGCATTGATGAAACTACGGTTTCGATGAGATATAAAAATGGTTAGCCAAAGAGGAAGTTTGGCCGAAAGGCTGATGCCAAACAAGCCAAAGGAGATGGTGGGTCCAGTGGCAATGATTGGATAGTCTAGGTGTGTCAGGTGGAGAACTAGAGGTTGACAAGTGGCAGGCTTGACTAGATAGGTGGAGTCCAGGAAGATCTCAGAGTGAATCTAGAGATGTGAAGTGGTGACACCATGGCATAGGCTAGAGCTATCCAAAGAAAATATAGGCCGAATAGGTTTAGAAAGATCAACGGTCATATGAGATGATCCAATGGTTGTCACCATGTCATGATGCAAAGGTGCTCTCCAAATATCCCATACAACTTGGTGATAAAGTACGTGCGCTAAAAGGAAAGTGGCCCATGCATTAAGGATCAAGCAAGTTCAAAGAAGATCTACAGTTGTCACCATACCGCAAGATGGAGGTTCTTAGATGTTAAGAGGTGTGACTTGGTGACTGATGAAGTGACATGACACATGTAGTCTAGAGGGACTCACGAGAAAACTAGGATGTGACATATGGTCGAGATTTGTTAGGGTTAATTTTTGCCCAGATATCAATTTGTCAAATATCAGTGGATGGCTCTCAATCAAAGGAATTTGATTTTGCAGTCAAGTGCAACCCATGGTCAGTATTTTTAGGATAGTGACCTCAGGATCTTAGGGTTTGTTCTTCAGTCAGAAAGATTGAATTTTCTACAAGCCAAGTGCGGTAGCGATTAAGTTTTTAACAACCCAAGACAAGGTGGTGGGGCCTATTTCTAAGTGGATTACTCAAGGAAGTTAAAAGGCATGTTAGTTTCCTATGATCGGATGGCTATCGCTATACCGCTATGGAAACTCATCTCAACTTTAATAGCCACGACTTGGTGACTAAAGGAAAAGTGCTCAGAGGGTAGGACTTTTGATCCATTGGCACCAAAGAATTTTAAATATTCAAAAGAAATATCGTTAGAGCTATGCAAGTTGCATATGACATTGATTCAAGATGAAAATGGGTTGGTGAGAGGTACCTAGGAAATCTACGAGGAGATATGTGAAGAACATAATGGTGCACCACTCTGTGATAAGAACTCATCAATGCTCTAGCAAAAGATGATCCACCGATATTATGAAGTTGTCGGTTGTTGCAACCAATTTTGGGTAATAGGAGCTTGCCCTTTCGGCCATCTTCCAAATGAATGCCTAGTGAACTAATGAAGCATGCATCCCAGAATGAATGTTAGATTTCTCCCTCAAATGTAATGGCACATGTATAACTTTTGTGATAAATGACTGTTAGGGTAAAATTATTCTTCTAGGTGGTCCAAATCTTGTTGCATCCTGATTTCTATAAAAGGATACCAAGGCTACCTAGAAAAGGGGACACAAATTTTGTAGCTAAACTCTGGAAAAATTAATACAGGCCTTTTTCGTAGCAATTTTTGAGTCAAAAAATGAAGTACTTGTAACCTTCTAATAGAGGAATGAAATATATAGTCCAGAGAATTTAAAATTAGACTTGTATTGTCTCTGTGCCATTGTACTAGTGTTTATTCCATTTAAGTAATCAAGGATTACTTATTTGAAATGATTTGCTAGGCATCTAATGAAGTTGTTTTGAGTCTTTTTCTTAAGGAGAAAAATATAAAATAGTTTGAACAAAGTCATTGATATCAGTACTCTTGGTATGGATTAGATGATGAAATGTGATTCAGATTAGGACTCTTTGTATGTTAGGCATATTCAGAGTTGATAGATCAGGAACTTATGATTTGTGTACTAGTTTCTCTTGTCAAGTTGGAGTCTGCTGTAGATGACTCTATTGCCTGGATAAGGCACTGGTTTATCTATCAGTCTTTTGTTGCATTTTGTGATCCTCTTTCCAAAAGTCAAATCAATATCCATTTACTTTCATGTTGTAGGTTTAGTTTGTTCCACCTATCTCATGCTCTAATCTAGTTGATATATAAATGTTGATCTAGCCCATCTGCAGTAACCTCCTTGTTGTTGAGCCCTTATGAGATCTATTTGCTTTGGTTGATGTTTTCATGTGTGCAATTGGTTTTATTCAATGCATCAAAATTATACCCACCTAGGTTTTGCAGAGCTTGAAGAGTAGAACGATTGTTATCCTTGTTATGTTTTCCAAGCTTTGACGCATTTCACTAATTGAGATTGGATATTTCATAGATATTTTGTAGGTGAACTTGGGTGTCTCTTTTTGAGACCAACAAGTACAATGCAGGATACCATAGTGGTTAGCAAGGTGTTGAGAACTCTTCTACCAATCTATGCTATCTAAGTTGCAGCCATTGAGGAACTCAAGTCTATTGATAAAAGAAAGGTAACTCTTGACTCTATCATTGGTAAACTAACTTCTTTTGAATTAAATGGTTATGATGGAAGTGTTTAGAAATTTGAATCTATATTTAGAGCCTCAATTTCAAACCCACCGGCAAGGAAAAGCATAGAAGATAGTTACAGTCATGAGTCTCGATCCAACATAGAGGTTGATGATGAAGACAATCTAATTGAGCTCGAAGCATTGTTGGCCAAGTGGTTACCCAGAGGTATCAGTAACTACAAAGGTAAATTACCTTTGAAGTGTTTTGCATGTCACTAGATTGGACATATTTCTGCCAACTGTCTAAATGGAGACAATGAGCAAAAACGTGAGAAGTATAAGAAGTATAAAGGCAAAAGTATAAGAGATTGTCTCATTGAAGTGGATGGATTAATTACAAATGAGGAATCTGAGGAAGATGCAAATGAGGAAATTGTCTTTGTTTCCATTAAATAAGAGACATCAGATCAGAAGGCATTAGTCTCTCACATGGATAGTTCTTATGACTGGATTATAGACAATGGTTGTTCACACCACATGACTGGTGACCAGAGTAAGTTTCTTCCTTTGAGAGAATTTGATGGAGGTATTGTGAGATTTGGGAATGACTCACTTTGCATCATAGAAGGAAAGGGAACCATCTGTCTTAAAGGTAAGATTAGTACAAATAATGTCTACTAGGTATAATGACTGAAACACAATCTTTTGAGTGTTGCTCAACTCAATGACATAGGTTATCCACTAGAATTCAAGAATGGGATGTGAAAAATATATGGAAGTAAAGGTGAACTGATCGCAACTAGAAAATAAATAAAAGGTAACTTATTTCACCTAAGTTATAAAGTCAACAATGGTTTAATTGCAAAAGTAGAAGATAGCCGGTTTTGGTATAAGAGATTCTATCATTTAAATTTTGATAACATTGTTAAAAGTGAGTAAGTACAAATTTGTAAGAGGTTTGCCTCAGTTGGAGAAACTGGTTAATTCTCTATGTAAGGAATGCCCGTTAGGGAAGATGACATCCTCAACCTTTAAGAGAAAATCTTTCTCAGCAGAACATTTGCTAGAGTTGGTTCATATCGACCTTTGTGGACCAATAAGGACTAGGAGTATTCAAGGTGATCGATATTTCATGATTTTTGCTGATGATTGCTCAAGAATGATGTGGGCCACATTCTTGAAGGACAAAACAAAAGCCTTTAGTAAGTTTAATGCATTCAGAGCCTTATTGGAAAAAGAAAGTGGAAGAAAGCTTAAGTTCTTAAGAATTGATCAAGGTGGTGAATTTACTTTAGAGAAATTCACTAGATACTATAAAGAGAATGGAATTCAGAGGTAGCTTTATACACCTAGGACACCATAGTAGAATGGTGTTAGAGAGAGAAACAATCGGTCAGTAGTTGAAGCTTCAAGGACTATGCTAATACAAGGAGGTGTAGCTAAGACATTCTGGAGAGAAGATGTCAACACAACTGTCTACACAATGAACTAGATACTGGTTAATAGAGGTAAGGATAAAACTCCTTATGAATACTAGTATGGTAGATCACCTAATGTCAGTTACTTTAAGATCTTGTTGGCATATGCACACTCCAATGAGACAATGTAGGTGATTGAAGGTTTTGTCATTGATGGCAACCTTACAATCCTATGGCACTAGTAAGGCATTACACCAGCACTAGCAAGATCAGACTCTACACCAGCACTCAGACCACCGACATAGGCAGAGAAAGAAAGCATACCGACACAAAGGCCGACAAAATTTTTGTTATATTTTATTTTGTTTATTATTGTAAAATCTTTGTAAGCCAACTTGGCATCATTGTAAAATGACTCTTATATAAGAGAGATCATTATAGAACATTTGTAAGTAAGGAAGAAGATTATATCTAGGTGAAATAAGGCAGACCTATTATGTGAATTATAGGTTAAGGGTTTATGTAAGAAGTAGAGCAGAAACTGGTACTGGATCTAGCATTATAGATGCTATTCTGAAGTAGTACAAGATACTAGATTTGTATAATCCATCATTGTAAGTCAGTGAGACTTCCCATTGAGTAGTGAGCTCTAGGCAGTTGGCCTTCCTACATGTACAGGCCCCTCTTGTAGTAGTAATATTCTCTTATTGGCTAGTAAGTGAGTATTGTGGGTCACAAATCCCACTGAGGTTTTTCCCACACTGGGTTTCCTTGTTAAATCATTGTGTTATGGTGAGTTTTTCATGTGGTTGCTTTTAATTATGTTTATTTCATTATTACTTGCATACTGGTACACTGTTATAATATATTCTACATGTTTTAAGTTAAGAAATTCAACAAACCGGTTAGATACTAATTCACGCCCCCCTCTCAGTATCTGTGGGAATCCTAACAATTGGTATCAGAGCTTGGTCCTCTATTTTTAGAAGCCTAATAGCTTGAGGAAGATATTGACACCGATAGATATGGAAAATCTGATGAAGCAACTAGAAGCAACTCTTTCAAACTATGATGCAGAGAAACTAAAAAATATCAAACTAGAAGATGATCTAAAGGCAGCCCAGGATATCATTCAGGCACTTCAAGAAAATCTTACCATTTCAAGAAACAAGAGAAGAGAACTTTGTGAAAAGATGTAAAATGAGAATGATGAAAAAGAAACTCTTAATGATATGATAAGCAAGTTGAAAAAAGAGAACATGACAACAAAGAATGAGATGCAGGATATGACTATGAGATTTTGCAAAGAGATTGAGGATAGGAAGAAGAATGAAGAAGAATTGACTAGAAGACTAAGTGATGTAGCAAATGAGAACACAAGACTTAGCTATGAAAATGACATGTTGAAGATAGATCTGATGCATACTTAGAATGACTCAAATGAACTAATGAGACAAAAAGAAGTTTTAGAAAGAGAACTAGAAACTGCAAATCAACATAAAGAAAAATTCAAGAAAAGCTCAGAGGAACTTGGCACCTTGCTGAGGAATAAAAAACCTAAAGGTGACACTTTTGGAATTGGCTTTGAAGTTGGTGAAATCTCCAGTACTGCAAATATTCAAGATCATAGCAAACCGGTAAGACAACCTAATGCTTATAAATTCAATGGAAAATGCTTTAACTGTAATAAGTACGGTCATAGAGAAAATGAATGTAGATCTAGAAATTATCAAAATATCAACACACCCACCGATCAATGTTCAAAATGCAACAAAGTTGGTCACAACTATGAAAATTGCAGAATGAATGTGAGATGTTATGTTTGTGGAAGATTTGGACACCTATCTAATCAATGTAGAACACAAACCGGCATAGGTTATGGGAAAGCTATTTAGAAGAATAATGTGACTTGTTATGCATGCAACAAGATTGGGCATATTGCAAAATTCTGTAGAAGTAAAGGATCACTGGCAGCCAATAAAAGTTCTAGCTTGAAAGGTAAAAAATGTTGAAGAGGTTAAGCAAGAATTCTCAAAACAATGTGTTAGAAAGTCAGTCTTAAATATTGTTGGGAATACTCCTCCACTGGTAGAACCAATCAACATTTCACTGGTAGGACATAATGATGCTTTGCAGGCAGGATAGAGTAATACTCCATCGATAGGAAGCTCTTCATCAAATTGAAGAAAATTTTATTGAGGGTTTGGAAATTAATGAGACATATGCTATAATTCCCTCGGTTAATGGTGAGAAGATGAAAATTACTTCTATACCGGCAGACAATGTTAAGTGACTACTTAACCGGCATACATTTAATGTGGTAGATGGCAAATAAACATTATAAATTTGTGGTTTTGGCTCCATTTCACTTCATCAAGATTTCAAACATTCGAAGACCGTGGAATTTGCAAAGCTAAGGGATTTTGAGCAAAGAGGCAAAGCACTTCGGCAATCAATCCATCCAAAGCCAAAAAAAGGTATTTATCATCATGGCATCCTCCTCTACACCTAAATTCATAGAAAACCCTATAGTAGTCAAGGTTATAAAACGCCCTTGGCCCGTATTTCAACTAGTTCCCAAGGTAGCTAAGAAAGATGACAATGTAGGTGCTTTTTCCCAAATTCCAAAGGGAGTTGTTTTCACAGAAGATCCTTGAATATATATTCATTGCAACATAGAGGAATTAGGAGATGAAGAAATTAAAAGCATGTATAAGACTATTATATGTGACAATTTCGATAATGTAAAACCAAAACATAAAATTGTTGAAACCCTAGGATTCACTGAAATCCTCTGCATTCCCAAATTTCTCAAGGAGGTGATTAGGATAGTTTTGAGTAGGGTATATGGTTCATTCTTTTGGCTTGATTCAATACATAAAGTAACAAAGAAAGTTGCGAAAGCAGTAACAGGGTTACCTTCAACCAGTAACAAGCCAGACAAAACCAAGAAGGTCTCCAATGACTTAGTAATGAACTTAACTGGCGCAACATCAGACAGAAGTTCTTTGAGAATTAATGATGTGACTGATATAAATGTGAGATTTGTTAGCATTATTTTAGGGTAAAAAGCAACTCATGCAAATAGACTTAACTTAGTTTCCAGTTTATGCATTAAAAGTGCTTATGACATGGTTAAAGACAATGTGAAAATTGATGTATGTGAATGGTTAAAAGATGAGTTGATTGATAACTTAGGAAAAATCAAGAAGGATAAGAAAGGAACTTTTAGATTTGGAAATCTACTTGTATGCTTGATGCTACACATAACTAAATAGGTTCCTGGTATTGGCCATAAGAATCTTGGATTTGATATACTAGTAGGAAAATAGTTAATAGACCTATTCAACAACATGGGTGAGAACAAAGATAAGAACATTCATGACTATTTTCAAGCACTAAAGGTTAGGATGAACAAAAGAATCAAACTATCACACAAAATTGTCAACAAATACAAAGATGATATATGTTTTGTAATAAAAAGGATGAGATCTAGATGGAAGCATCATCCCAAGAACAATCTGGGTAGCAGAGATGGGTTATGAGACTGATGATCATATAATTGAAACTTATGCTAAAGCACTTCTGGAAGCACCAAATAAACAAAAGGAAGAAGTATTTGGTAGTGCTAAGACCATAGAAAAACAAATTCAATCTAAGAAGAGAGTGAAAAAGTTTGAAGCAGTTGTGAGAAGAGGTTCTAGACAGGCTAAGGTTATTAAAGAAGATGTATTAAAACAAACTGGTATCACTGAGGATGAGTTGGGAACTCTATAGCCTGAGACTCACCTATCACTGGTAGATACTTCTTTAGAAAGTGACATGCCTACAGCTTTCAAAAGTGTTGTAAGGAAAAGGGATCCTTTACTGGCATCCACACCTTCGCCTAGAAGGACTAGACAAAAACAACAGGTAGTGAGGTCTCTGGTTATAAAGACCACACCAAACAAAAAGTTGACACCAAAGAAGAAGAAGACTAAACAAAACTTGGCCCCTCTTGACAAATTGCTATATGAAATAAAAGAGGAAGGGAAACTCAAAAATATAGGAAAGGTCTATGATACACTATTAGCAGATGACAAAGAACAAGTTGAAAACAATGTTATTTTACACATGGACATCTATAAGAAGTTCTTAATGGAAGTAATAGATGATCTACTAGATGAATTGTTCAAAAGACTAGAAGCAAGAAGACAAGCTGTTGTAGAGCTTGATAAGAAAATCAAAATTGAAAAGTTACTTGTTGTTTATCCAGTAAACTCACCTAAGGAGATAGATGACTTAACTATAGAAGCCAACCGGTCAGTATTCTCTACTACACACCAGCATATTGCATTAATGGTTGGAAGAGTGAATGAAGTAATAGAGGAAACATAAAATGCATGGGACATATTTCTTGTTGAGAAAGAAAAACAGGAAGAGTACAGGAACCCCAAACTAATAAAGGTATACTAGAAGGAGAGAGAAAAAGGAAAAGGAAAGGTTGGTGGACCTCCAAGTATCAAAGTAAAAGATAACTTATCCCCACTGCCTCAAATTACATCACTAGTAACAACTATTGAAGATCAACCAACAAATGAGAGTATGGACATAAAGGATACTAATCCTAATCCTCAGGTACTATAAAGAGTTGATGTTGATACACAAAAGTTCAACATTGTGATAGACAAAGAAACAACTGGCAAGATAGCTATGGCTAGTAAGCCATCAACAACTGAAAGCATTGACAATACTGAAAGGAGAGTTGAAGTTGATAACACAGAGCAACAGGTAGAGATTCAGACTGAGACTAAAATAAAGAAACAAACAGAGAGACAAGCAGAGCAACAGGCTCCGAAACAAGAATAGGTTCACATGGAAACAGTGCCACCGACAATAGGAGAAGATCAAAAACCATTGCTTAAAGAAATGGAAACATAGACTGACCTACCAGAGCTCACTGTAAGCTTGGTTACTTCCTCCACCAGCAGAAATCAGAATGTTGGTTCCTCCTCAACAGGTTACAAGTCAACTAATGTAACTGAAGTACTTTTGGACTCCATAAAAAAGATAACAGATTGTAGTTCATAGGCTTATAAATCTATAGATGACACAATCCCAATTTTGAAGGTAATAGCTCCTAACTGTAACATAGACAATAAGGATTTTTTAAGACAACTTGATACTTTGTGTAAATACATCACTAAGAACACAGTGACTATTGAGCAAATAAAGGAAGAAAGATTGAAGAGTAAGGTAGAAATTGAAAAGCAAAAATTCTTTGAAGATCAAATAAAGAAGTGTACTAGGGAATTTGACACACTTCTACTGGAACTATGTAACTTATTAAAGGAATTTAAAACTCTATACAAAGATACCTGCAAGACAAACTTTTTGATAGTAGACATACATAAGAAAATGAGCAAGGTACAGGATGAAATCAATAAACTTGCAGACAATTTTGTTAACTCACCTGATACATTATCAATTTTTGAGCAAAAGATAACAAGTTTTTAGGAAGAATTACTTAAGTTAGAAAGAGAAAAGGAGAGAATAGTAAATAAAGCAAAACATTTGAGACTAAGACTGAGTCCAAGATTGAACTATCTAGCATCATTACGGAAGGAAATATCTGAGGCACTAGTACAAGGATAGAGAACGCCGACAGAGTATATGCAACACCTCACCGGTAAAGTTAAAAGAATGGAGACAACAATAAAGGATAGCAAGAAGTTTATGGAAAGTATAAACTCAATTTTTGTAGATCTTTTTCAAATTGTAACTACCTAGTTACAAGTTTGAGTGAGACTACAACTCTACTAATATCTTGGAAACCTTTGTCATTGATGCCAAAGGGGGAGTAGTAGTATGCGAAAATAACTGGCAAAACTTATTTGCTCAAGGGGAGCTCTTATATTTTTTGTAACATATTTTTGGAAACGTTTTTGGATTATAAGTTTTGGATACACTTTTGAATTTTCTCATGAGTGTTGCCATCAATGCCAAAGGGGGAGATTGTTGGCATATGCACACTCCAATGAGACATTGCAGGTGATTGAAGGTTTTGTCATTGATGGCAACCTTACAATCCTATGGCACCGGCAAGGCATTACACCGGCACTAGCAAGATCAGACTCTACACCAGCACTCAGACCACTGGCACTGGCAGAGAAAGAAAGCATACTGGCATAGAGGCCGAGAGAAATTTTGTTATATTGTATTTTTTTTATTATTGCAAAATCTTTGTAAGCCGACTTGGCATCATTGTAAAATGACTCTTATATAAGAGAGATCATTATAAAACATTTGTAAGTAAGTAAGAAGATTATATTTAGGTGAAATAAGGTCGACCTATTATGCAGTACAAGATACTGGAATTTTATAATCCATCATTGTAAGTTAGTGAGACTTCCCATTGAGCAGTGAGCTCTAGGTAATTGGCCTTCCTGCATGTGCAGGCCCCTCTTGTAGCAGTAATATTCTCTTATTGGCCAGTAAGTGAATATTGTGGGTCACAAATCCCACTAAGGTTTTTTCCACACTGGGTTTCCTCATTAAATCATTGTGTTATGGTGTGTTTTTCATGTGGTTGCTTTTAATTTTGTTTATTGCATTATTTCTTGCATACCGGTACACTGTTATAATATGTTCTACATGTTTTAGGTTAAGAAATTCAACAAACTGGTTAGATACTGATTCACCCCCTCCCCTCTCATTATTTGTGCAAATCCTAATAGGTCTTTGGTAGTAGATGTTTTATCAAGAGAGGTGACTATGTTGGTAAGTTTGATGCTAAGAGTGATGAAGGCATATTTCTTGGTTACTCCACCAAGAGAAAAGCCTACAAATGTTACAACAACCAGATAAAGAAGATCATTGAAAGTGCTAATGTCCAAGTGGATGAGTTTCTTGAAGATTCAGGAAAAATCAGTAAAGAGAAGGAGCAAGATGAACCATGCATTCTAGTTTTGGAACCAGAACTGGTGAAGCCAGAAGTTGGTGAAATAAATACTGTAGCACCAGTTCAACCAGAATAGATAGATTTTGTAGAAGATGAAGAAAGTGGAGAAGAAGAATAAGAACTGGAAGACCATGATCATGTTATTCCAAGGTATGTTAGACTCAATCATAATCCTAATCAAATTATTGGAGATAACCATGCTAGTGTGTTAACCAGAAGAAGAATAAGAGAGAATTCTTGTATGATCTCCACTACTAAGCCTAGAACAATAAAGAAAGCTTTTGTAGATGATGACTGGATCAAGGTGATGGAAGAAGAAATTGACCAGATTGAAAAGAACAATACATGGACACTAGTACCTAGACCGAAGAATAAGAATGTAATAGGTACTAAATGGGTATTCAGAAATAAACTTAATGAAGATGGCATAGTGGTTAGAAATAAAGTCAGAGTGGTATGCAAAGGTTATGCACAAGAAGAAGGTGAAGGCTATGGTGAGATATTTACACCAGTTGCAAGATTTGAAGGTGTTAGGATGCTACTTGCATTTGCATCATATAGATGAATCAAGGTATTTCGGATAGATGTGAATTAAACATTTCTAAATGGAATATTAGAAGAGGAAGTCTACATTGAACAATCAGATGGTTATGTTTTCACTGAAGAAAAGATATGGTGTGCAAACTATACAAGGCACTATATGGTTTGAAGAAAGCACCTAGGGCATGGTATGAAAGACTAAATTCTCAATTGGTGAAGATAGGTTTTCAGAGAACCAATGAAGATAACAATATATATCTCAAAAATGAAGGAGATAAGATATTGGTTAGTGAGGTATTTATGGATGATATCATTTTTGGAGGCAATGATGACATGTGTGATGAGTTTGCTAATGAGATGAAAAGTGAATTTGACATGTCTTTGGTAGGAGAGATAAAATTGTTTATAGGTTTGCAAATTCAACAAATGAAGAATGGTATTTTCAACACACAGTCCAAGTATGTGAAAGAGGTATTGAATACATTTGGAATGGGAGACTATAAACCAGTTGGAACACCATTGGTTACAGGCTATTAATTGTCTAAGGAAGATGATTCTGCATTAGTGGATGAAAAGGAGTATAGTTTAATGATAAGTAAACTACATTATGTTGTCCACAACAAACCATGCATTTCTCATGCAGTAGGATTGGTTGCCAAATTTTAGAAGATCACGAAGGAGACACACATGTTAGCAACCAAAAGAATTTTTCGATATCTGAAAGGCACAATTGATTATGGATTATGGTATCCATATGCAGTTAACTTTGATTTAAAAGTCTATACAGATGTAGAATGGGCAGACAATGCTGATGATAGGAAGAGTACAAGGAGAGGAGTATTCTTTCTTGGAGGAAGGCTAGTGTCTTGAAGCAATAAGAAACAAAGTTGTATATCACAATCAACTATAGAAGTTGAATATGTTGCAACTTATATGAATTGTACCTAGACAATCTGGATGAAACACATTCTGGAAGGTTTCAAGTTGAAGATTTTAGAACCAGTAAGAATTTTTTGTGATAACACTAGTGTAATTAACATTTCTAAGAACCCGATGTTGCATGATAGGACAAAGCATATCGAGCTGAAGTATCATTTCTTAAGAGAGAAAGTGTAGAGTAAAGATGTGTCACTGGAGCATGTATCTACTAAGGAACAACTAGTGGATATCTTTACTAAACCTCTACCTAAGGCTACTTTTGAGTATCTTAGAGGTCAACTAGGGGTTGTACCTCTACATGAGGTCAATTAAGAAGATGTGGAAGACATTAGTCCCAGAGCTTATTGAAAATATTGAATCAGGATTGGTGTAGAGTGGAGCTACTCCACAGGGGGAGAAACTTGTTGCAGATCGATGAAGCATGGAATGGTTTACCAATTGATATTGGTATTCAGTTTGACATTGTTGTCAAAGGGGGAGAAGAATTGTATGATTGATGGGGAGAAGAACTATAAGATTGATAGCCAGTTACCAACTGAAGACATGGAGATACAATTGAAGGAGAGTACATGAAAAAATGTAAACTAGGATTCCTATACCTATGTATGTGCATTACTCTCAATCATCACAATCAAAGGGTGTTGATATTTGTATTTCCATCAATGGAAAAGGGGGAAATTACTGGCATTGCATGAAGATTACATTGATGAAGAATAGTGTTGTCATTGATGTTAGTAGTAACTGGTAATGGAGTTGTATTATAACCGGTAGTGATGTAGTAATGCAACCGGTAGTAGAGTAGTGAAGGAAACCGGTATTTGTATTTGAAGCAGAGTGATCAACCGGTAACCCTAACCAGTTGATATGTCAAACCCTGACCAATGGAGCTCGGTGAATTGGTTGTGTTGATCTATGATCGAAGGGTGATTGGATATGGAGATGCCACACATGCTTGATGCATGTGATGAGTTTCAAAGTGGTTTTGGCCCATAGAGATAACTATTTTATCTTGGGAATGAACAAATGCATAGCATGAAGTGAATAATGTGTGATGAGTTACAGGAACCAATGTGTGGTGATCCAGGAGTGGTTAATGTTGTCTTGAACAATGTGCAACTAATTTCTATGTAATCTAATGGTCATGTTTGAATTGATATGTTTGTAATCTCTATGAGATTTTAGGTTTTGTGTTGTGTTACCAGTCCCTATTGTATTTCTTTTTAAGGTCGATGAGTTTTTTGTAATTGTGTTGGAAAATTTGGCTTAGTGTGAGTTGTTGTTGTTGCCAAACTAGGAGTGTCTGCAGAATGATTTGAAGGTAGATAGGAGCATAAAAGGATTTGACTAAGAAAGATAGTGCTATTACCAAATCAACAAAGACCATATTGTTGTCTAACCATTACAACAGTTAAATCCATTAACCGGGTAAGCTTTAATAGGCTTGGTGTTGTCTAAATCCTCAAACTAGGTGATCCATTAGTGTGGATTTGAAATCCTCTACCAAGGTTACTCCTAACAGAATATTGCCTTTAACAGGGTATTGTATTCAATCCCTTAACCAAGTGGTCCCTAATCAGATCTGTTCTTAACAAGACATTATTGTATAAGCTTCTAACAAGGCTTGGCTCCTAACAGGGCAAACTTCTAAAGAGTTCAAAATACTTGTGGGTATTCATCCCCACCATGGTTTTTCCCATTTGGGTTTCCATGTGAAAAATCATTGTGTCAAGTGGTGAATGATTTTGTGGTAATGTGTTTTGATATGGTTGATATGATTAACTGGTAATGACACTTAGATATGATTAGATGAATGGAAGTGATCTGAAATGAGTTATTGCTGATCTTAGTAAAGTGGTTTAATGTTTTGGTTAAATGGTATGTGATTTTTAGATCTGTTACATTGTATCATTGATGTTTTTCTCAAACAGTAAAGTTTGATAGTGCAATAACATTTTTTGATATAGTGTCTAAACTAGTTAGTTCAGTGATTGATTTATGAGTCGGGTTTAAGTTTGATGAAAGTTTAGTTTGTTTTCTATCTGCTGATTCACCCACCCCTCTCAGTAGTTGACCGGATCCTTATTGATTCATCATATTATCAGTTTGACAATCTTTCTAAACTGCACTTCTTTGTTGTTATTTTCTAGAAAGATTTTGTTCATTCTTAGGGCCGACCTAGTTATAGGTTTCATTTTCCTACATTGGTAAATGTAATCTTTTGTGGCCGACCTGGATATGTTTCGGTGGGTATAAATATGGAATTATGTAATCACTTTTAGGGGTAGAGCAAGTAGAATTGAGAATAAGGATTGATATTAACATTTAGTGATCCGGTTGATTCTTAGAGTCCTCATTGGATTATATCCAGTTGATAGCCTACATGTAAGCTATTAACTACCAGATGTTCTATGATGATTATATGATGATAGCCGGTTGGTTACTAAATGTACTAAATCAATAATATGATATTTTATTGTTATCTTTCTACTTTTTCATGTTGCTTTCGTTGTGTTGCTCTTGCTGCAGAAGCTGATCAATTCTCTTTTCACGGTTTCACTGGTTATGGATGCATCAAGTGGTATCAGAGCTAATTATGAACTAGCTAGTGGAAGTGTTGTTTGTGAACATTGAGGCATTCCTTTGGGTTGATAGATCGCCAATTGGAGGTAGGCTACACGTGTGTTCAGTAGATTGTCAAGGGAAGGCAATTCAAACCAATAGTCAAATTGTTGAGTTAAGGCTGTTCACTAGAGAAGAAGAGGAGATGCCACCTAGAAGAAAAAACTGCATGAGGGTAGAGAAGATGATGGAGGACTTCAAGAATGAATTGAGTAATGAAATTCAAAATGCATTGGCTGGTTTGCGGAGAAACCCTAAATCTAAGGATGAATATGAAGAAGTCAGTGAAGAGCTTGAAGAAGAGGTTGAAGGAACAAAATATGGAAGAGAGGAAATATTCCTGAGAGTAGTGGCGCAAGCAAGTAAAGTTCATAAAGTGCAAGTTTTAAACTTTTTCGAAACACTAAACCTAGAGGATTTGATTGGTTAGATCGGAAAGTTGGAGGGCTAATTTGATGTTGAGAATGCCAAGGACCCACAAAGAGTCTGGTTGGCACAAACTAAGTTGAAAGGGCATGCTGCCTTATGGTGAAAAGAATCATAGAAAGACATAGCGAAGAATGGTAAAATGAAGAACACTTGGTGGAGACAGAAGGTTATAAGATTGAAGGCCAAGTTTATATCAAGAGACTATGAGTTGGAATTGTTCAAGAAGTTGAAGAACCTAAAATAGAGAAACATGAGTGTGAAAGAGTACATTGAGGAATTATACAAGGTGATGATTAGATCTAGACATAGAGAGATTGTTGGTATTTTGATGATGTTTAGTTGTGATTGTCATTGATGGACACACACTTATTTTATGTATGAGTTATTCTCCATAGGTAATATATGTTGTGTTGTTCACACCAGTATTATATGTCATTGTATGTATAGTATTTGTTTGTAAAAGACTATCGGTGTTTTGTTGAAGATGCTTAGTGGTCAAAGCATGACTGGAGACCTCAAGCGGTATGAAGACATTAAGCGGTATGAAGACATCAAGTGGTATGAAGACCTCAAGTGGATCGAGGACCCCTAGCGGTAGTTAATCTTTTCGATCGGAACACTATGTTCCAGTTTACCAATATTTGTTTATCGATAATTGGTATACTGTGCTAAACCGATATAATTGTAAAGTGTGATGAGTTATCATCCACCAATACTTACGTAGTGTTTCTGTGTCGTGTTACTAAATGTGTCTAGATCCATTGTACCTAGGAAATTGTAGTCTAATATTATTGGACCGACATGAAAGTAGATTCCTATATGAGGACATCATGTCTAGGGTTTTGGAGAGTTAATACGTGTGAGTATTGTAGAACATATTAGGTCTGTGCGATAAGGGTATCTCACTAAAGAGATTGTGAGTGCAAATGTTAAAATACTGAAGTAATGCTACAATGCATTAACATAGAACTATCAAGGATCTAATCAAGCATTTTGTGTTACTTTCTAGATCATTCACTTGTTGATTACTAATCTCTTTGACAAGTCTAAAACCCTTAACTGGATATGCCGAGCTAAGCCTATTGTAAATCCTCTAACAAGGTGGTTCAAAGTTGTGGATCTGAAATCCTTTAACAGGGTAGACTTTAACATGACTTATCTCCTAACAAAGATCTAGATTCCTAACAAGATCTATTCTGGTGAAGAACATTGTAAGTCCTTAACTGATCTAACCTTAACCAATCTGGCTACTATTCTACAGATAGTTGACTTATGAGTTCTACTCACTGTGTTTTTTCCCATTTGGGTTTCCATGTCAAAATATCTTGTGTTATGGCGATTGTGATACTGTGGGTGAATGCTCTATTTTCTATTTGGCTTGTTTATGTTTTAACTAGTTTGTTGTTTAAACTACTACACTGGTCTACAGTAAAATTGTTTAGGTGTTTGGTTAAAAAGTTAGGCATACTAATTCACCCCCCTCTTAGTATTCATCAATTGGTATCAGAGCCTACCTTTCTCTAAGTCTAACCACTTGAAAGGAGATATGGGAGAATATAGCATGAGGGAACTCAACCACCCTCTGACTGAGTCTAAGAGAGCCTATGATGAACTCAAGATCATGTATAAAGCCTCTTTAGCCAAGAGAAGAGAACTTGCTGAGAAATAGATGCAATTTACTGAAAACAACTATTTTGATGAAGAAGACATGATGGCCCTAATCAAAGAAGTGGAGAAATTAAATGAATCCAAAACTAACCTAAGGAGGGAGTTGGAAGGACTGACTACTAGGATGAGTTAGGAGCTAGAAAATAGAAGAAAAGCTGAAGATTTAGTGAAGGACAAGGAGCATGAGATATCTAAGTTGAAATAAGAGATTGGTACCATCACCGCTCATCTGTAAGAGGGTAATGAAGAGAAAGAAAAAATGCAAGCAGACCTAAATGCTGCTATCTCTCAAAATGAAATCTTGATGAAAACCAATGATGCTCTTTCCAAGGAACTTGCTAAGTTAAAGGAGATACTTGCACAGTTCAACCAGAGTGCTGGTAAATTGTAACAAAAGCTAGAATTAGTGAAGCCATCAAAGGATACCTCTAGACTTGGTTTCTCTACATATGAGGAAGGTGAAACCTCTAAGCCAAGAGTAATGCACCAAAAGAGCAACTGGTACCTAAGAACAACAACAAGAGCAAAGGTAAGCCAAAGTTTAAACCTGTATGGTTCAACTATTATAAGGAAGGACATACTACCAATGTATGTAGGAGCAAGGCTTACAATAATTTTCCTTACATGCAAAACAATGTGGCTAGAACTGGTAGATTTAGTGGTCATTGTTATGCATGCAACAAGTTTGGGCATAGAGCTTTTGAGTGCAGGTTAGTTATGAACAACTCTAGAAGTTATGCACCAATATCTTAAGGAGTTGTCCTAGAACCTCTTATGAACCAGAAACCCAAACCGGTATAGAACCTATGACCACTATCAAATGGTTACGGAGCAGAAAATAGTTGGAGAGCAACCTGATTGATTTGTCATGGTAGTAGTCACACTGCTACAACATGCAGAAGGAAGAATGGAAATGTGAACATCGGACCATGGAGAACACCTGCAATGGTATGCTATCATTGCAATAAACTAGGACACATTGCTAGAGCATGCAGACTGAGAAAGAATCCATTGGGAGACATACCAGTCAACTCAGAAGGGAATATTCATGTTGAAACTGTTCAGCTAGATATGGATAAAAATTGGAAAAAGAAATCTGAAGAGAAGCCACAATATGTACTAGTTTCCACACCTAATGTGGAGATCCCTGAACCGACAAACTAAGATTTGAAAATATTAGGGGAAACATATCGATAACAATGTTTCAAACCCCCAGAGTATATCGGTAAAATTCCTTTATCGATATTGGTTACCTGAAGATTGACAAAAGAAAAGAAGTGGTAAAAGGTAAAGTTAGGGTTTGTGCGCTAACGGTGATGCATTTATTATGGTAGGCAGGAGCATATTTAAAAGTGACTTTTGTCATCATTTTTACTTACCTTTTTTGAAAGAAGAATTTTTCTAGCTTGAGCAGAGCAACAAGAGTGGTTCATCTTGCATTCAAAAGAATTTGGGAAGATATCTTGCACAACATTTTTCAGCCATTTCAAGCTATCAGTGTGGAAGTCAGATTGGTAAAATAAGCTCTTGGAGAAGTTTGTTGTTGATGGGATTTGGTTTGGGATAGACTAGCCTAGTCTATGCTCTTGGATCCTTCCCTTGGATCATCTAGTGTTCTCTTCACACCCTAGGGTCTCTAGGACTTCTCTTGCTTGAGGAATCTCCTAACCTTGCCCAACCCACCCACCAATGAGTTGCAATGCTGCTCCTAAGGTCTGACCTACTCATGAGACTCAAAACCCCTTACTATGGCTAATAAGGGCTTGGCTTGTCCTACTACTTCTTAGGTCCTAGCAAGATTAGGGTAGGTCTTAAACCATGTTTTACATCCATCCATGTGCCCCCAAGAAGTTGCAAGATTCCAACCCCTTACCGATTTCACTATTTTGTGTTTTTACCTACAAAATAGGGCTACAAGGATTTTGACCAATTAGGCCTCCTACCCGGTCCTCAAGGGCTCCCTCTCACAAATGATGCACTTTCTTGTGAAACTTACTAAAAGACCTACTATTTATTTGGCAAGGACTCAAGTATTTTCTAGGTTTTAGGCCTCCGAGTGTCCGTACACTACCCTAAGTGGATTTTAAGGTTTTTAAGGGATTTTAGGAGGATTTTTAGGCCTTCCAGGGACACAGTGTAGGTTTGCTGGTGTTGCCACCTTATTTGGATTGGTGGAAGCTCCTCCTTCATACCAATTATTCTTCACTCACCCCTCTACCACTCCTCCAAAGGGTGGCTTCTTCTCTATCCTTCCTTGTTCGCCAAGACCTCTGTAACTTGACCCTTCCTAGCTGGGCACTATCCAGTCTAACCTAGGAGTGGGTCCCTGTTTGGCCTCCTTGCATTTTCAAGGGCCCTACTTGCATTGAACTATAGTATAGGGTTTTTACTCTCATTCCACATGGTGTCATGGTGATTCCATAATGGGGAATGGAGTTATGAGCCCATTTATTCAAACCAGTCCAAAACTAGACAATGAGAAGCAATTTACAAAAGATTTACAAACACACCACACTTGCCAGATAAAAACCTAATATATATGCTCAAAATGAAATTATTTACACCATAGAAGACACTACACATAGTTTTTCTCACAAATAAATCGTTTAACACTCTTGCTTTACTCCATTTGTGCTGATTGGCAACAAAATTACAGTCACAGTTAGTCAGTTGCTTGGGCCGTACAATGTTTGACATCCAACCAATTAACTTAGGGTTTGAAAATACTTATAATACCCTCTCCTTGGTCTATGTGGCCATATTAGGGTTGTCCACACCAAACTAAGAATTTTGGCCTCTAGGTGAAAAAGTTGCTTGACAACTTTTAAAAGTTGTCATGCAACTTTTAAAAGTTGTCATGCAACTTTTAAAAGTTGTCATGCAACTTTTGCAACTTTTGCAACTTTTGAGCAACTTTCTCAATGTTGCTTTTCTTGACTCCTAGACCCACATTGGGCCAACCTAAGGACACTACCATGCTATGAAGGATCCCTAAACACCTCAAAGGCACACATACCCTCTATTTTCAAGAAAATCTCAATCTTGACTTATGATCCTAAGACCTCAACTAGGACCTTAACTATGACCAATGAGCACATGGCTCTTTATTTTATATACAATGGCTTCATAAAGAAGAAAGAACACAAACAAAAAAAATGGTGAGAGCCCTTTGAAGGGTGCTCCAACACCATACCCCCCCTCTACAACAAACTAAGGAATTAGGGGAGTGAGAAGAGCCGGATCAATGGCAGGCTTCTTAAACTTGCTCTCCTCCACCCAAGTTGCTTCAGATACAGGTTGGCCTGCCCATTTCACCAAGTGCTCCATGTAGACCTAGTGTCTAGTGGACTTCTTCACCCTTGACTCTAAAATCTCCTCTACTATAGGCTTCTTCACTTGAGGTAAGGCATTCATATCCAAGTCTTGTAGTACCTTGGCTTGGTTCTCAATCTGCCCTTCTATCTCACCCCTGTACATGATCAGATAAGCAACATTGAAGACTGGTGAAATGGCCAAGTCTAAAGGAAGTTCAACCTTATAGGCATTCTCACCATATTTTGCTAGAATTTTACAAGGTCCTACCCTCTTCATCTGTAGTTTAGTAGGCTTTCAACTTTGTATCCTAGCTTTGCTCAAATGGACCATCACATAGTCACCCACCTTGAACTGAACCTCTCTCCTTTTCTCATCCATTTTTTCTTTCAGTTTTTGAGTGGATTCAAGGATGGCTTTCTTGACTTTCTCTTGAACTTCCTTGATGGTTTGAGTGAAGTCCTTAGCTTGCCCACTCTTCATTTCCAAAGTACCAAGGTCTTGCAACTCACATACTCCCCTTGGATGTCTGCCATATACAACCTCAAAAGGACTTCTACCAGTGGTCCTATTCACACTGTCATTATATGCATACTCTACTTGAGGAATGATTAGGTCCCATGTCTACCCATACTCCTTGGTTAGACACCTTAACAAGTTGCCTAACACCCTATTGATGACTTCAATTTGACCATCAGTTTGTGCATGGTAAGCTGAGCCAAATGAGAGGTTAGTTCCAAGTCTCCTCCATAATGTTTGCCAAAAATGGCCCATGAACTTGCTATCCCTATCTGAAACAATGCTTAAAGGGAGTCCATGAATTCTAACAATCTCGTTGAAGAAGAGATGTGCAACATAGCTAGCATCATGTGTAGTTCTACATGGAATGAAATGGCTCATCTTGGAAAATCTATCTACTACCACATAGATGTTGTCCATACCTATCTTTTTCCTGGGAAGTCCTACTAGAAAGTCCATGCTTATACATTCCCAAGGCCTATTTGGGACTGGAAATGGTTGATAGAGACTAGCATTTCTTGATCCTCCTTTTTCTGTTTGACACACACCACATTACTCCACATACCTCTTCACATCTCTTGGCAACTTTGGCCAATAGTAGTACCTCTATACTAAATCCAAGGTTTTGTTGACTCCAAAGTGTCCACTTAAACTGCCATTGTATTTCTCTTGGATGAGGTTTTCCCTCATGGATCCTCTTGGCACACACAACTGACTACCCTTGAACAAGAGACTATTTTGGAGAGTGTAATCTGCATACTCACCATGGAAATGGTTCTCAAACTCCTTATAAACCTTGTAAGCCGATGAGAAGTCTTCATCTCCTACATAGAGGTCCTTGAAACCTTCTATTCCAATGCTCTACAATGGTAGTTCTTGAACTATCAACAACTTCCTACTTAATGCATATGCCACCTTGTTGAGTTGCCCCTTCTTATGCTTGATGGTGAAGGTGAAGGATTGGAGATATTCCATCCATTTCAAATGCCTATTGCTAAGCTTCTCTTGAGTGTTAATGTAACTCAATGTCTGGTTGTCTATGAACACCACAAATTCCTTTGGAAGTAAGTAATGTCTCCATTTCTTTAGAGACTACACTAATGCATACAACTCTAGGTCATAGGATGAGTATTTCTTCTTTGCTTCATTGAGATTCTCACTAAAAAAATGCCATAGGTCTTCCCTCTTGACTCAATACACCCCCTACTGCAATTCCACTTGCATCACACTCCAATGTGAATAGCTTATCAAAAGTAGGTAGGAGAAGGATAGGTTTTGTGGCTACTTCTTTCTTCAACAATTGAAATGCTTTGTCAGCCTGCTCAGTCCATTTAAACTTAGTTTTAAGGCCTCCTTTTATGGTATCAAAGACCGGTGCACATATGCCACTAAAGTTCCTCACAAAATTTCTATAGAATTGGGCTAATCTAGGGAAACTCCTAACTTCAGTCCCTGTTATAGGTGTAGGTGAATTTAAGATTGCCTCCACTTTGCTTCGATCCATCTTCAAGGTTCCCTTAGACACCACAAATCCTAAGTAGACCAGCTCTTTCTTCAAGAAGTCACACTTCTCTAGGTTGATGGATAACTTATCCTCATGCAACCTCTCTAAGACTAACCTCAAATGCTCAAGGTGCTCCTCTTTGGTTCTGCTATAGATAAGAATGTCATCTAGGTACACCACCAAAAACCTGCCTGTGAAATCCTTTAACACCTCATTCATCAACCTCATGAAGGTGCTTGGGGCATTGGTGAGTCCAAATGGCATCACAAGCCATTCATACAATCCTTCTGTGGCCTTGAAAGCAGTCTTCCACTCATCTCCCTCCTTGATTCTAATCTGGTGATAACCACTTTTAAGGTCCAACTTGGTAAAATGCATAGCACCTCCTAAATAGTCCATCAAATCCTCTATTCTAGGAATAGGAAACCTATACCTTATGGTGATCCTATTGATTTCCCTTGAATCAATGCAAAGTCTCCACTTGCCTCCCTTCTTTGATGTTAGCACTACCAGAACTGCACATGGGTTGATGCTCTTCTTAATCAGTCCTTATTCCAATAACTCCTGCACTTGCCTTGCTACTTCCTTATTCTGATCAGGTGTGAGCTTATATGCTACCTTATTAGGTAGGGATGCTCCAAGAACAAAGTCTATTTGATGACTTATAGACCTTCTTGGTGGGAGTGTTGCAGGAGCTGCATCACTCACTATGTCCTTATACTCTTGCAACATTTGCTTCACCTCCTTGGGTACTTCTGCCTACAACTTGTCTTCTTCCTCCTTTGGTTTCACAAAGATGGAACATTTCCCTATCTCCTCCTCATGTAGAAAGTTTAAGAACTCTTTACCAGTAGCCAATAAGGTAGTAGGTGTTCTTGAAGTTCCCTCTTCACTCTCTATCAAGGCCTATATCTTAAAGGTCTTGTTGTCCTTCTTGAATGAAATGGAGTTCTCCTCTCCATCATAGATCACCTTCCTATCAAATTGCCAAGGTCTACCTAGTAATAGGTGACAGGCATCCATAGGTAACACATCACAAAGGATCTTATCCTTGTATCCTCCAATAGAAAATTCTACCCAAGTCTGTTCATTGACTAGCACACTCTACTCATGATTCAACCATGTCACCTTGTATGGGTTAGTGTGGGGTATCCTTGTGAGTTTCAACTTCTGGGTTGCCTCCTCTGATATTATGTTATTAGTTGACCTTGAATCAACTATCACCTTGCAAACTTTACCAAGGATCTTGCATCTCACCCTAAACAATGCTCTCCTATGTTAAGGTTCATTCTTGAGTGGCTATCTTATCAAGACCCTATTGAACGTCAGATTTTCTCCAATCTCTAATTCAATATGGTCCACCTCAGGTGTCTTACTGCTTGAAGAGTCTTCATGTGCATAAGCAACCCTCTTTCCATTGTTTGATGAGGTAGGCTTGTCAGGGCATCTATATGTCAAGTGTCCCAATTGACCACAATTGTAACATTTCATAGTTGCAAAGTAGGAGTTACATCTACCGGTACCTCTACCCCTACTTGGACCACCTTGTGCACCTCTTCCCCTAGAATAGCCCCCTCTAAGATTGGTTTCACTACCATGTTCAGTCAACTTGGCCTCTCCTTGGTTCCTTTGCTCATTTGCCTTGCTTTGGTAACCACCTTGGTGATTCATTTGTTCTCTACCTCTGCCTCTACCCCTGGTATTAGAGTCTCCTTTCCTTTTGTTCCTCTCTTCTACCTTGACAACAAGCTGATGACATTTTTGAACAGTAGTAGGAGTCCATAGGCTTATCTCCTCTTGAATTTTCCACTTTAGACGACTTAGATACCTACCCACCTTAATAGATTCATCTTCTTGGACTTTAGATCTAAGACAAAGTTTTTGAAATTCATCGGTGTAGGAGGTCACATCAAGGTATTTTTTCTTCAATCCCTATCTCTTCTTATGAAGTTGGACTTCATAATCCTCTGGTAAGTAGTTCTCTTTGATCTTACTTACCATGGCCTTCCAATTGGAAATAGGTAGCTTCCCCATGCTAACTCTCTCTTCTTGCATGTACTTCCACCATGTCAAAGTTGCTCCCCTTAATCTTGTTTTGGCAACCTTAACCTTTTGAGCCTCTGTCACTCCCTCACACTCAAAGTGGTTTTCCATGCCCTCAATCCATTCCATGATAGTGTCAATGTCCATCCTTCCACTAAAATGTGGCAATCCTTCAAAATCTTTGGTGTTCAAAGCCTTGATTGCTTTTATAAAAGGTTCTTCATTAAACAAGGGATCTGGTTTAGGTATAATGTCATCTATTTCTATAGTTTTCTTTCCTTTATCCTTGGTGTCTTCTCCCCAATGTCCTTGTGCTCTCTTATCCACCACTTCCTATAGTTTATCCCTTATCTCACTCATAGCTTCTTCAAGGAGTCTATTCTTCTCCTTTTGCTCTTCTACCTCCCTAGCTAGCTCTACATTAGTGACCATTGTGCTTTCCCCTACTGATTCACTAGAATACAGAGACATACACGGTCCACCAAACCTTTAACTTTCTCTGATACCAATCTAATGGGAAGGGGTTTGGGATAGACTAGCCTAGTCTATGCTCCTGGATCCTTCCCTTGGATCACCTAGTGTTATTTTCACACCCTAGGGTCTCTAGGACTTCCCTTGCTTGAGGAATCCCTTGACCTTTCCCAATCCACCCACCAATGAGTTGCAATGCTGCTCCTAAGGTCTCACCTACTCATGAGACTCAAAACCCCTTACTATGGCTAATAAGGGCTTGGCTTGTCCTATTGCTTCCTAGGTCCTAGCAAGGCTAGGATAGGTCATAAACCATGTTTTACATCCATCCATGTGCCCCCAAGAAGTTGCAAGATTCCAACCCCTTACCGATTTCACTATTTTGTGTTTTTGCCTACAAAATAGGGCTACAAGGATTCTGACCAATTAGGCCTCCTACCCAGTCCTTTAGGGCTCCCTCTCACAAATGATGCACTTGCTTGTGAAACTTCCTAAAATACCTTCTATTCATTTGGCAAGGACTCAAGGATTTTCTAGGTTTTAGGCCTCCAAGTGTCCGTACACTGCCCTAAGTGGATTTTAAGGTTTTTAAGGGTTTTTAGGAGGGTTTTTAGGGCTGCCAGGGACACAGTGTAGGTTTGATTCTCTTTCCACCTTGTTTGGATTTGTGGAAGCTCCTCCTTCACACCAATGATTCTTCACTCACCCCTCTACCACTCCTCCAAAGGGTGCCTTCTTCTTTGTCCTTCCTTGCTCTCCAAGACCTCTGCAACTTGACCCTTCCTAGCCGGGCACTATCCAGTCTCACCTAGGAGTGGGTCTTTGTTTGGCCTCCTTGCATTTTCAAGGGCCCTTCCTACATTGAAATATAGTACAAGGTCTATACTCTCATCCCCCATGGTTTCATGGTGATTCCACAATGGGGAATGGAGTTATGAGCCCATTTATTCAAACCAGTCCAAAACTAGACAGTGAGAAGCAATTTACAAAAGATTTACAAAGACACAACACTTGCCAAATAAGAACCTAATCTATATGCTCAAAATTAAATTATTTACACCATAGAAGACACTACACATAGTTTTTCTCACAAATCAATCCTTTAACACTCTTCCTTTACTCCATTTGTGCCGACTGGCAACAAAATTGCAATCACAGTCAGTCAGTTGCTTGGGCCGTACAATGTCTGACATCCAACCCATTAACTTAGGGTTTGAAAATACTTATACTACCCTCTCCTTGGTCTATGTGCCCATATTAGGGTTATCCATGCTAAACTAATAATTTTGGCCACTAGGTGAAAAAGTTGCTTGACAACTTTTAAAAGTTGTCATGCAACTTTTGCAACTTTTGAGCAACTTTCTCAATGTTGCTTTTCTTGACTCCTAGACCACATTGGGCCAACCTAAGGACACTACCATGATATGAAGGACCCTTAAACACCTCAAAGGCACACATACCCTCTATTTTCAAGAAAATCTCAATCTTGACTTATGACCCTAAGACCTCAACTAGGACCTTAACTATGACCAATGAGCACATGGCTCTTTATTTTATATACAATGGCTTCATAAAGAAGCAAGAACACAAACAAAACAAATGGTAAGAGACCTTTGAAGGGTGCTCCTACACCAATTGTGCTTAACATTAGAAAACCCTAGTTCAGAGTTTTAAGGTATTTCTCATTAAAACATTCTTCTCATTTGGAATCATCTAGATATGTCTTTTGGATCTAAAATCCCTTCTAGTTCTACCGATCCTGAGGAATCATCTGAATTTCTTAGGAAGAAGGTGAAATATAATTCCCTATCTCAAATTCCCATCTTAGTCATTGTTGAAGGGGATGTTTCAAGATATATTGATTGCAAACTAGAAGACCTAGGATCTCTAGTGATTCACTCCCAGATGAGTCTATTCTATGGAGATGATAAGAAGATTAAACCTGAGTACAACATAATCGAGAAGAAGAAATTTCACAATGTAGTATATTTTCTCAAGGACTTTACAGAAGAACACATCAGGATTATTCTAAGTAGGGTTCATGGTGATAAGATGTACCTTGAGAAAACCCATGATATTACACTGGAGGCAATTCATGTCATGACCGGTTTCTACAATGTTGGGGAAGTCCCCGTTCTTCACAAGATCACCAAAACCAAAATGGCAGAGCTCACCGGTTCTCTGAGTGATGAATGGGCAATGATTGTAAACACCATAAAAGATGACTTGGTTAAATATCTGTGCATGGTAATTAGGTATAGAGTATTCTATGCTAGCAGAATGAATTATGTTCCTATAGCTATGGTGCAAGCCACTTAGAGGATGATCAAGGAGATTGCAGAATGTGACTTATGTACCTACATGGAAAAACAACTCATGGAGAACCTAAAGTAGATCAAAGTGGACAAAAAACTGAGGTTTAAGTTTGGTCAACTACATGTCGATTTATTTTTCTATTTTCAAGGATACTTTCCAAGAGTTGGTGATGTTCAATGGTTGAGTGACCTACTAGTTTCTAGACAAATAAAGGAGAGTTTGCAAGTAGTGGGATCTACGTATCCAGAGACTCTGAATAGGTATTTTGATGAGTTCAAACTAAAGATGAACTAGAGAATGACAATATCTAGTGATCTAGTTAAAAAATGTAAAGATGATATCTTTTTCACAATCAAAATAGATCATTTCTTAATGTAAGTGGTTGAGCCCAGAGAAGATGAAGTTGAACCTATGGGCTATGAAGTGGTAAATTATATACTGATAGGATATGCCTCTACTCTACTTGCTTCACCACTGGATCCAAATAAGAAGAGAACTGATACTTACTTTGAGAGGATCAAACCTATTGAGGTACCGAAGTAGAAAAAGAGTAAAGCAGTGCCATCAACATCGACACCGGTTTCATCTGCTGCCAGTCCTAAAGTGACCAAGAGGTCACTAGCCAAAAAAAAATCAGAGGCTATTCCACCAAAGGTATTCGAAAGGAAGAGAAAAACAAGGAATAACTCACCAGATTTAGAAGGTACTGAACCGGAGGTAGAAATGAAGAAGACAAGGCAATCAAGCAAGGACCATAAAGAATATTAGAAGGAAAGTTCTTGATGATTTAAAAGAATATTTTTTATGATTTTAATGATAGTAAAAAGGAGGATGTTAAACAAGAACTTATTAAATATTTATGTAATAATGATCGGTCACCTATCGATATTAAATCAGTTACTTCTAAATCTTTGTATGATTCTTTGGACAATAAATGGCACATTGCCATTGAAAAGGAACAAGAAACCAGGGAGAAAATTTTTGCTCAATATTTTCCAGATGCCTCAAATTTAGAATTGTTTGAGATTATTGATAAGTACAAAGGCATCTTCTTCATGAGAAGAAGAAGACTTCAGCTACTTGGAGGCAAAACCTCTGAAGTGGAAAAAGACACCCATCTGGAAGTTAAAGTAGCTATCAAAATGCAAAAAGTATCTGAAGCTAATCGGCACAGTGAGAAAGAGCCCAACCTATCCACATCCAAACTAGATGAAATCTTTGACAATCTGGGTGAAATAATAGGAGAACAAAATGACCTCATTGATGTTGACGCACTATATGTTGAGACACCACTCCAGAGAAGGAGAAAGCTGAAAAAGAGAGAGCAAAGAAAGAGAGAGAAGAGAGAGAGAGAAAAGAAGGAAGAGGAGAAGAAGAAGGAAGAGGAGAAGAAGAAGGAAAATAAGAAGAAGAAGGAAGATAAGAAGAAGATAAGAAGAAGAAGGAAGAAAAGAAGAATAAAAAAGGAAGAAGTGAAAAAGAGGGAAGAAGAGTAGAAGGAAGAAGAAGAGAAGAAGAGAGTGAAAGAGGAGAAAGAGAATGCTGCCAAGGTAGACCAGGAAAAAGAAGAAGAGGAGAAGAAAAGATAAGAGGAGATCAAGGAAAAGGAAGGAGGATAGACTCCTAAGGCAATCGGAGATCAATCCAAGTAGGTTGATCCCACTAGTCCCACCTATTTGACTCTTGCTTGTCTAACTCAATCGGCCGATGAAAGTGAGCTACTAAATAGAATACAACTAGCGCATGTTAGATTGGAAGAACTAAGGAAAAAGAAAGAACAAGATGTAATTCAGTTTGTTGTTGACACTCTTTCCAATCTAATCCCCGGTACTAACCCTCCTAGTACCGATTCCTTGCTAGCCAAGCTAAAACTTCTTTGCACAATAGTAGATGATCAAGTGCAATATTTAGAAGATGTTGCCCAGGTTTTTGCAGAGAAGAAGCATGAAAAAGCTCTGAAAGTTTCATTAGTAAAGAAAATGGATGCAGATAGAGAAAAACTACTTAAGAAAAAGGATTATATAAGTTCAGCTATGAGTGAAGGTAACCTACTCTTGAGAAAAATCTGCCAACCTCATCTATTTTGTGAAGATGCTCTGAAACATAAGAGTCAACTCCAATCAAAGTTATAGAAGTATATAGACAACTTCAAATTGGCATATGATCTATTCACAGTGTATGGACAGACTGTTCATACTCACCAGCATTAGATTGCAAAGCTTGACTCAGAGATATGCAATCGAACTCAAGATCTATAGGAGCTCTAGTTGCTTCTATTACAAAAATTGGAGGTTCTTTAGAAGTGCTTCTTGAACTTGGAGGCTATTACTATAACATAGGAAATCAGCACTATCAATGTGATGGAAGAATTAACCTTCCAGATGAAGACTGAGAGTGAAATTGCTACCTCATTTCTTGATTCATGGTCTTCAGACATGAAGAATTTTTTGAAAAACTTTAAATCTCTTTTTGAGAAGTTTTACTCTTTATTGTCATGAACATATACTCTGTTTTTATGTTATGCAATATAAATTTGTGAACAAAGGAGTGTTTGCATTACTTTGTCATTTTTGGCAAAGGGGAAGTAGTATAAAATTTTTATGGGGAGTAGTATTGAAAATTTCATGCACATACTTATAATTTTTGCAAAGGGAGTAGTGTATATGCTTAGGGGGAGTAATTTTGATTATGGCATTGGTTTTTGTTTTGTAAGCACTTAGATGTCAAAATTTTCCTAAGTGTTGGCATCAATGCCAAAGGAGGAGATTGTTGGTATTTTGATGATGTTTAGTTGTGATTGTCATTGATGGATAAATACTTATTTTATGTATGAGTTTTTCTCCACTGGTAATATGTGTTGTGTTGTTCACACTGGTATTATATGCCATTGTATGTATAGTCTTTGTTTGTAAAAGACTATCAGTGTTTTGTAAAAGATGCTTACCAGTCAAAGCATGACTAGAGACCTCAAGCGCTATGAAGACCTCAAGTGGTGTGAATACATCAAGTGGTATGAAGATCTCAAGCGGAACAAGGACCCCTAGCAGAATTTATCTTTTCGATCAGAACACTATGTTCCAGTTTACCAGTCTTTGTTTATCGGTAATCAATATACTGTGCTAAACTGGTATAATTGTAAAGTGTGATGAGTTATCATCCATCGACACTTTGGTGGTGTTTCTATGTCATGTTACCAAATGTGTCTCGATGCACTATACCAAGGAAATTGTAGTCTAATCTTATTGGACCAACATGAAATCAGATTCCTATATGAGGACATCATGTCTAGGTTTTTGGAGAGTTGATATGTGCGAGTATTGTAGAACAAATTAGGTCTATGTTAAAAGTGTATCTCACTACAGATATTGTGAGTACAAAGGTTAAAAGACTTAAGTAATACAGTAATGCATTAACAAAGAACTATCAAGGACCTAATCAAGCATTTTGTGCTACTTTATAGATCATTCACTTGTTGATTACTAATCTCTTCGACAAGTCTCAAACCCTTAACCAGGTAGGCCCAACCAAGCCTATTGTAAATCCTCTAACAAGGTGGTTCACATTTGTGGATTTGAATCCTTTAATAGGATAGTCTTTAACATGACTTATATCCTAACAAAGATCTAGATCCCTAAAGAGATCTATTCTGGTGAAGAACATTGTAAGGCCTTAACTGGTCTGACCTTAACCGGTCTGGTTACTATTCTACAGATAGTTGACTTGTGAGTTCTACTCACCTTGGTTTTTCCAATTTGGGTTTCCACATCAAAATATCTTGTGTTATGGTGATTGTGCTACTGTGGGTGAATTCTCTATTTTCTATTTGGCTTGTTTATGTTGGCAGTGGGCTAGTGTCCCTCATGGGGATTCACGACATGGTTTAATAGCCTCCTGTGGATTCTATATGTCTAGTGGCTGTATTGAGCATTGACAGGTTGATCTTTTGGTGCAACAACAACCCTAGCTTGTAACAAGTGGTATGAGCGCTTGGTCAGGTTCAAATAATGCAGGTCATGACGAGTGACACTAGAAGGGGAATTGTTGGCAGTGGGCCAGCGTCCCTCGCGGGGATTCACGACATGGTTTAATAACCTCTTGTGGATTCTATAAGTCTATAGGTTGTATTGAGCATTGACATGTAGATCTTTTGGTGCAATGACAACCCTAGCTTGTAACAGTTTATGTTTTAATTGGTTTGTTGTTTAAACTACTACACCGATCTGCAGTAAAATTGTTTAAGAGTTTGGTTAGAAAGTTAGGCATACTAATATTGGCAAATGCACACTCCAATGAGATATTGTAGGTGATTGAAGGTTTTTTCATTGATGGGAACCTTGCAATCATATGATACCGGCAAGATAATTTACTAGCACCAACAACAATAGACTCTACACCGGCACCAAGGTTGACAAGAATTTTGTTTATAATATATTTTGTAATTAATTGTAAAATCATTGTAAGCCAACTTGGCAAGTTGTAAAATGACTCATATATGTATGAGATCATTATAGAACATTTGGTAAGGAAGTAGATAGGCGAAATAAGGTAGACCTAATATGCAAATTATAGTTTAACGGTTTATGTATGAAGCAAAGCTAAAACTGATACTAGATCTGGCATAGTAGATGCTATTTTGAAGTAGTACAAGACATTGGATTTTCATAATCCATTTTTTAAGTTAGTGAGACTTCCCATTTTGTAATTGAGCAGTGAGCTCTAGGCACTTGGCCTTCATGCATGTGCAGGATTGTAGTAGTAATATTCTCTTATTGGCCAGTAAGTGAATATTGTGGGTCACAAATCCCACCGAGGTTTTCCCCACACCAGGTTTCCTCGTTAAACTACTGTGTTATGGTGTGCTTTTCATGTGGTTGTTATTATATCTGTTTATTGCATTACTTTTTGTTATTATATCTGTTTATTGTATGCTTTACATGTTTTAAGTTAAGAAAATTCTATAACTGGTTAGATACTAATTCACCCCCCCTGTCAGTATCTTTGGAAATCCTAACAATTGGTATTAGAGCCTAGTCCTCTATTTTCAGAAGCCTAATAGCTTAAGGAAGATCTTGACACTGGTAGAGATGGAAAACTTGATGAAGCAATTAGAAGTAGCTCTCTCAGGCTATGATACAGAAAAGTTGAAAAATATCAAACTTGAAGATGATCTAAAGGGTACACAGGATATTATTCAAGCACTTCAAGAAAATCTTACCATTGCAAGAAACAAGAGAAGAGAACTTTGTGAAAAGATGCAAAATCAGATGATGAAAAGGAAACTCTTAGTGATCTGATGAATAAACTGAAACAAGAAAACATGACAACAAAGAATGAGATGAAAGATATGACTATGAGATTTTGTAAAGAAATTGAAGATAGAAAGAAGAATGAAGAAGACTTGACTAGAAGATTGAATGATGCTAAAAATGAAAACACAAGACTTAGTTATAAAAATGATATGTTGAAGACAGATCTAATGCACACACAAAATGACTCAAATGAACTTATGAGACAAAAAGGTATCTTGGAAAGAGAACTAGCTACTACAAATCAACACAAGGAAAAATTCAAGAAAAGCTCAGAAGAACTTGGTGACTTGCTGAAAAATCAAAAATCAAATGGTGACACTAATGGCCTTGGCTTTGAAGCTGGTGAAAGCTTTGGTACTGCAAACACACATGATCATAGTAAACAAGTAAGACAACCTACTACTTATAAATTTAGTGGAAAATGATTTAATTGTAACAAGTATGGTCATAGAGCAAATCAGTGTAAATCTAGAAATGATCAGAGCACTAATACACCCACCAGTCAATGTTCTAAATGCAACAAAGTTGGTCATAATTCAGAAAATTGCAGAATGAATGTAAGATGTTGTGTTTGTGGAAGATTTGGACACTTATCTAATCAGTGTAGAACACAAACTGGCATATGATATGGGAAAGCTATTTAGAAAAATAATGTGACCTGTTATGCTTGCAATAAGATTGGACATATTGTAAAATTTTGTAGAAGTAAGGCATCACGAGCAAGTAATAATGGTGCTAGTTTGAAAGGTAAAGAAAAGGTTGAAGAGGTAAAACAAGAATTCTCAAAATAATGGATCAGAAAGTCAGATCTAAATATTGATAGGAATACTCCTCCACCGACAGAATAGAGTAACACTCCACTAACAAAACAGAGTAACACTCCACCGGTAGGAGACTCTTCATCTAACTAAAGAAAATTCCTTTGAGGGTTTAGAAACCAAATGTGAAACATGCTATTATTCCCTCTATTGATGGTGAGAAGTTCAAATTACTTCTATACTGGCAGATACATCAAGACATTACTTAACTGAGAAGCATTAAATGTGGTGGTTGGTGAAATTAACATTATAAAGCAAGTGTTTTGGCTCCATTTTCATTTCACCAAGCATTCAAATCTTTGAGAGTGCAAAAATTCTGAGTGAAGGCATTCCAAGCAAAGAAGTGAAGCAATTCATCAAGCAATCATTCCTTAAGGCAGATAAAGGTATTTATAACCATGGCTTCTTCATTTTCTCCTGAATTCATTGCAAACCCTATTGTTATCAAAGTTATTAAATGCCCTAGACTCGTATTCCAGTTAGTTCCTAAAGTTGTCAAGAAAGATGATAACATTGGTGCATTTTCTAAAATTCCTAAGGGAGTAGTTTCTGCTGAAGACCCTAGAATGTATATACATTGTCATATAGAGGAATTGGGTGATGAGGAAATTAAGAATATGTATAAATCTATAATTTGTGATGAATCTGGAAATATCAAACCTGAACACAAGATACTTGAAACCCTAGGTTTCACTGAAATTCTCAGTATCCCAGATTTTCCCAAGGATGTTATAAGGATAGTACTAAGTAGGGTACATGGTGAATTCTTCTAGTTGGACTGAGTTCACAAAATCACAAAAGAAGCAATAAAGGCTATGACAGGGTTACCTTCCACTGGTAACAGACTTGACAAAACAAAGAAGGCCTCAAATGACCTAGTGATAAACCTAACCAGTGCAACATCTGATAAGAGATCTTTAAGGGTAAATGATGTAATGGATATCAATGTCAAATTCATCAGTATGATCTTAGGCTACAAAACTACACATGCAAACAGGTTAAACTCAGTCTCTAGCCTATGCATTAAAAGTGCCTATGATATGATTAATGATAATGCAAAGAATAGATGTGTGTGAATGGCTTAAAGATGAACTAATTGACAATTTGGGAAAGATAAAGAAAGACAAAAAGGGAACATTCAGATTTGGAAACCTACTTCTTTGTCTAATGCTGCACCTAACCAAACAAGTACCCGGTATTGGTATTAGAAATTTTGGTTTTGATATACCAGTAGGAAAACAGTTGTTAGATTTATTGAACAATATGGGAGAGAATAAAGAAAAGAACATAAATGAGTATTTTCAGGCATTGAAGGCCCGAATGAAGACCAGAGTTAGATTGTCACAAGCAATTGTGGACAAATATAAGGATGAAATCCATTTTGTA
This sequence comes from Cryptomeria japonica, assembly GCF_030272615.1. Taxonomy (NCBI): domain Eukaryota; kingdom Viridiplantae; phylum Streptophyta; class Pinopsida; order Cupressales; family Cupressaceae; genus Cryptomeria; species Cryptomeria japonica. Next base: position 61,998,210 of record NC_081412.1, read on the forward strand.
ATAAAAAAGGATGAAATTTGGATGGAGGGAGTTATCCTAAGAACCATCTAGGTTACTGAAATGGGGTATGAAACTGATGACCACATAATAAACATATGCAAAAGCCCTCCTAGAAGCACCTAAGGAGCCTAAAGAAGAGGTATTTAGCAATGTTGAGACTATTGAAAAACAAATTCAATCCAAGAAAAGTGTTAAAAAGGTTGAAACAACAGTTAGAAAAGGATCCAAGAAAGCAAAAGCTATTAAGGAAGATGTACTTAAACAAACTAGTATTACTGAAGATGAGTTAGAAGAACTTCAATCAAAAATTCACCTTTCATCAATTGGAACTTATTCAGAAAGTGACATACCAACTGCATTCAAAAGAGTTGTGAGAAAAAGGAAATCTTCACTAGTATCTTCACCTTCTCCTAGAAGAACAAGACAAAAACAACAAGTAGTAAGACCCCCAATGAATAAATTAACTTTGAAGAAGAAAAAGGTGACTCCTTAGACAAAGTCCATAGCTCCTATTGATAAATTACTAGATGAAATTACTGAGGATGGTAAATTGAAAAATATCAGCAAAATGTATAACACATTATCAGGTGATGACAAAGATAAAGTAGAGAATAGTGTAATATTGCACTTAGATATTTTAAAGAAATTTTTGATGCAAGTTGTTGATGAAATACCAACAGATCTCTACAATAGACTTGAAGCTAGGAGAGTAGGTATTATTGAACTTGATAAGAAAACAAAAATTGAAAAATTACTTGTTGTACATCCTGTCAACTCACCTGATGAGATAGATAAATTGATCTTAGAGGCTAACTGGTTAGTATTTTCAACTACTCACTAGCATGTAGCACTAATGGCAGGGAGAGTGAATGAGGTAATAGAAGAAACAACTAATGCATGGGACATATTCCTTGTAGAGAAGGAAAATCAGGAAGAGTATCGAAGCTCTAAACCCATCAAGGTATATCAAAAGGATAAAGGAAAAGGAAAAGTTGGTGGACCACCCAGCATAAAAATAACAGACAATTTATCCCCACCACCTCTAGATACTCCATTGGTAGTTACTACTGACAATCAATCGACTAGTGAGAGTATGGATGTGCCACATGAGGACACAAATCCTAATTCTAAGGTGTTATATACAATAAACAATGACACTCAGAAAGTCAATATTGTGGTAGATAAGGAATCAACAGGGAAAACAGATGTGGAAACTAGGCCACTGATAATAGGTAGCATAGAAGAAAAACTGACAATGGACAACATTGAGAAAAAGGCTCCCTCATAGGAACATGCTCATGTAGAGATAGTGCCACTGGCAACAACTGAGCAACCCAAACCTTTGGTTAGAGAAATACAAACACAAACTAACCTACCAGAGGTCACTACAAGCAAAGAAATTACTCACACCGGCGAAATACAAATTGTTGGTTCTTGCATTACAGAAATTAGACTAACAAATGTGACAAAAGTTCTTTTGGATTCTATCAAGAAAATAATAGAGTGTAGCTCACAAGCATACAAAGCTATTGATGATACAATCCCAATTTTGAAAATGATAGCACCCAAATGTAATGTGGATAAGAAAGATTCTTTGAATCAACTTGACACATTGTCTAAGTATATTACTGACAACATTGTGACAGTTGGACAAATAAATAAGGAAACATTCCAAGAGAAGCTAGAGAAAGAAAAACACAAATTCTTTGAAGAGGAAATAAAGAAGTGCATGAGACAATTTGACACTCTTTTACCAGCACTATGAAATATAATAAAAGAGTCTAAAACTTTATACAGAGATACATGCAAAACAAACTTCTTGACAGTAGATATAGACAAGAAGATCAACAAGGTACAAGAAGAAATAAATAAATTAGCTGACAACAAGTTTTGAGGAGGAACTTCTAAAATTGAAAAGAGAGAAGGAAAGTATAAAAGGAAAGGCAAAAGATCTAAAATGGAAACCTAGTCCAAGATTGGACTACCTCGCCTCCTTAAGAAAAGAGATATCTGAGGCTCTAGTTCAAGGACAGAAAACACCGAAACAACAAATGCAACACCTCATCAGTACAATTCAAAGGACATAGGTTGCATTAAAGGACAGTGAATGGTTGACTTAGAGCCTGAATCTGGTATTGGCAGACCTTTTTCAGATTGTAACCAATTGGTTACAAGGATGAAGCTTGAAACCACACTCAATTGACACTTTGACAACCTTTGTCATTGATGCCAAAGGGGGAGTAGGGGTAATGAGAAAAATAATCAGCAAATGGCTCATAAGCTTAGGGGGAGCACATGATTTTTTTGGTACACAGTTTTTGGTAAGACAATTCTGGTAGATTCTTTTTGGATGACACCTTTTGGATTTTTCTCATGAGTGTTGCCATCAATGCCAAAGGGGGAGATTGTTGGCAAATGCACACTCCAATGAGATATTGTAGGTGATTGAAGGTTTTGTCATTAATGGAAACCTTTCAATCATATGATACCGGCAAGACAATTTACCGGCACCAACAACAATAGACTCTACACCGACACACAAGACACCGGCAGTAAAAGGAAGTATACTGGCACCTAGGCCAACAGGAAATTTGTTTATAATATATTTTGTAATTCATTGTAAAATCATTGTAAGCCACCTTGGCAAGTTCTAAAATGACTCATATATGTATGAGATCATTATTGAACATTTGGTAAGGAAGTAGATAGGCGAAATAAGGCATACCTAATATGCGAATTATAGGTTAAAGGTTTATGTATGAAGTAGAGCTAAAATTGGTACTGGATCTAGCATAGTAGATGCTATTTTGAAGCAGTACAAGACACTGGATTTGCATAATCCATTTTGTAAGTCAGTGAGACTTCCCATTTTGTAATTGAGTAGTGAACTCTAGGCACTTGGCCTTCCTGCATGTGCAAGCCCCTATTGTAGGAGTAATATTCTCTTATTGGCCAGTAAGTGAATATTGTGGGTCACAAATCCCACCGAGGTTTTTCCCACACCGGGTTTCCTCATTAAACTACTGTGTTATGGTGTGTTTTTCAAGTGGTTGTTGTTATTCATGTGGTTGTTGTTATCTCTATTTATTGCATTACTTTTTGTTTACCGGTATACAGTATTGATATGCTTTACATGTTTTAAGTTAAAAAAATTCTATAACTGGTTAGATACTGATTCACTCCCCCCCACTTTCAGTATCTTTGGGAATCCTAACTAATTCACCCCCCTCTTAGTATTCATTAGAGATGGATAGAGAAAACGTGGCAAGGTACATAAATGGACTTGCATTTAACATTTAGTATGAGATGAGTATGTTGAGGGTTTCCATAGTTTAAGAATCTTACCAGTATGCTTTGAAGGCTTAGGAGAAGATGAGAAGAAGACAACCAAATAGAGGGAAGGAGAGATTCCAAGGACATATTAGTATATTGAAGTATGATGTTGAGGAAGAATGAAAACCTAACTGGAGTAAATAATCAGAATAGAAAACAAAAAGGAAAGGCAGTAGTAGTACCGGTACAGAATTTAATGGAAAATGTTTCAAGTGTGGAGAAACCAGACATATATTTTAGTATGTAAGAAGGGAATGGCAAGAATTTGTGCGGTAAATGAGGAACCAAAAAATGAAGTTACCAGACTTGGCTATATACCAGAGCAAGGAGAATCCCTTATGTTCATGTTGGTGGCATATATAAATTTCCATTCTATATGTCTCCTTGTTCGAGTTATGTCCCCATCTGGTCCGTCGATCGAGTCATTTGATTAGAATTGTCCACGTAGTTTAGTCTTTGCTGCTTTCCCTAACTTTCACTATGTTGAACTTGAACCTTGAACTTGAACCTTTTTGGTTCAAGGTTCAAAGTTCAATGGGCATTATATTAAAAGCTTTTCCTCTGGCGTGGTTTTAAGTCTTTCCTAGTCCTTGTCAGCGTTTCACCTTATTTTAACCTTGAACTTGAACCTTTTTGGTTCAAGGTTCAAAGTTCAAGATTTGTCATGTTTATGTTTTATGTCAGTTTTGTTTCTCAAGACTCAGAGTTCAATGTTTATACTTCTTGGAGACTTGGCATGAGGTGGTGGCACGTATTTTAAGATATGATAAATGGCGATAGAGAAGAGGAATATTCTTTCTTTAATGATTTGAAATGTATCATTTATAGAAAGTGTGGTGTGGGGATCCATATTGTTAAAGACGAAGTGACTTGGCATTTAATGCATGCTCGAACATGATCATTTCAGACTAAGGTCATACGAGAGAAGAGTAGTGAGGACAGTTTGTAGTAATCATGGGTAAGATTTTCTCAACTTTTAAATTGGGTAGTTATCATGTCGAGATTATCATTTTTTTTAAGTTAAGTGTTAAGAAGAGTTTGTTGAGTGGGAAGAAATTGACTGCGACATGGGTTTGCAGATGACAAAGGAAGGTATGTTCAAACAACATTCCTAGTTGTTGCAGTTTGTTTTAGAAAAGCTATGGATATTTTGTTAGCTGTTTGTTTCTGCGTCCCTTTTCTTCTTTGTCTGGGTTAATTGGAGAAAATCAAGGGCTAGACATGAGGCCAACTCTACCTAAATTAGTGAATTCTTCTTCCCTTGTAAGTTCCTTACCGGAGCTAGGTGATACAGCTTTAGTGCAATTAGATCTAGATGATTTGCTAGAAAGAGTACAGAACCCAGCCACTAATCCTATGATGAGAGATATTGCGCAGAGTGGTTTATTAGAATCAACCACATTTCTCACAACTGCTCCTTGCCCTGAATTGGTTTTAGATTGCATAAACCATTATGATAAAGCCAACAAACGCATAAGGAAAAATAATGGTGAAGTTTTATTATCCATTGATAGACAAACAGTAATGGCTACAATGGGTATCCCACACTGGGAACCCTAAGAAGATTGGACAATTGGAAAATCTTATAGAATTTATTCTGAGAAAAATTCGTATTACAAAACTGTCATTGCACGAAATTGGCTTTTGAAGTTTCAAAAAGGGGTTTCAGGGCTACCAAGACCCTTAACCCATGAGCATTTGATTCCTATGATTAGAGATTTGGTAAGATTATTGAGCAGAGTCAAGGGGAATTCACACTCCTTCTATTGGGAAGACTGGATGTATTTCTTCATTCGGGTAACTCTAGATAAAAATCGGTTCATTGACTAGGGAACTGCAATTGCAGGAAGATTGCATGAGGATTTGAGCAATTATCTTGGGATGTCAAAATTTTATATGTCTTCATACCTATTATATATGCTAGCCTATGTGAGGGAATGGTTTGGATTATTCCATGCTAAATGGGTTCAAGGTATTAAAATTTATGAGTATCGTCCCCATTTGACTTTAAAAGCACATTGCAAACATGGATCCCCTTCTCTCAACCCAACCCTATGTTGACACTTGTCACCATTTTATTGGTGCAAATTGCAAACATGGATCCCCAACTTTCAAACTCAACCCTTGATCAACTCTTTCAATCCTGACCATCCATTGCCCTATTTTTTCTATAAATAGAGCTCTCATTCCTCCATTTTGAATCATCCTTCAAATCTATAGTATCACACTTATGCTCAAATACATTCAAGTTTTCATATATCATTTTTATGCTCATCATTTAGCCTCTCTTTAGAATAGAAATTAGTCTAAATATGCATGTTTAGAATACTTTCTTTATCATTTAGCTCAATCATAGACTAAATATATCATGTTAGGATAGTATTTATACTAACCTTGTCATCTTATAATCTAGTTTATTGCATTTCTAGAATCATGCATAGCTTAGGATGCATCTCATACTAAAATATATCAAAGCATCCCTCGTTCTTGCATTTGCCATCCCTAAACCATTTTGCTCAATGATCTGAGAGCAAAAACATTGGTTTGAGGGACATTGTAAGATAGAGAACCATGGGACCAACCTTGGGAAGCTGAGTGATACTTCATTACTCCATAGCTTGCACCAAGAAGTTCTGTGTGTGTGTGTGGACAAGTCTTTTAGAATATTTTCACATATTGAGTTCTATCGACCCGCTTTTCCCACATACATTTCTGGCGCCCACTGTGGGGCACAACCCCATATATCAAATCGGTTTTTAAATTTAACCACTTTTGCAAGCATGCGGGAAAAATGAATTAGCGCGTTAAGTTCACTATTTAGCGCATCCAATTAACAGCCTAGCGCATCCAGTTCACTATCTAGCGTGTGAAGTCCATCGTCCAGTGCGTGAAGTCCATCTTTTAGCACATCAAATCACTAATTTTCCTATAGGTCTCAGCGCGGGAGAAAAACAGAGCAGCATTTTCAATGCATAGAGTAGCACATCCAGTAAACAATGTAGTGCCTTGAGACATTATTTTAGTGCATCTAGGTTATATTGTAGCGCATACAATCCTTTCTGTAGCGCATCGCAGATAGAAGGCAAAAATCAAAATTGTAACCAAGTTTAAAGTTAGACTTGTTGAAGTCCACAAAATCCTATATTTTCTAACTACTATGGTGGGTATTTTAGATGATTTCTGACATCTTCTTGCAGGGAGGAGCTTAGTGTTATTTAATTCTTGTTAAATAAAATCGAACTCACCTTATTTGGGTTATAAAAAGAACCACAAAAACAATCTTTTCTTGTTTTTCCTAGGAAGACAAAATTTTCATTTTGGGCTTTAAAAAGAACAAGTCAATTTTTTATTTTTGCAAACAAAGGTGTCTAAAAAGAACTTAACTATCCTTTGGTGCATAAAAGGATTCACTTTAAATTTTTGCAAAGTAAAAGAATCACACATGTCCAAAGTCATTTGCAACTAAAGAGGGAAGATCTTCCCCTTTTGATCAATTTGTTTTGTTGACAAAACATCGAATTTACTTTGTTGACCAATTCTTTTTCATAGATCAGAAAACCATTGCCTTAAAAGGGTAAAATAAACACCATGTCTTCGTCGAGCAACATCTCTATATAGATTTTATCAAATCATTGCTTTGAAAGATAAAAGGAACCTTGTTTGCCTTGTCTTGAAAGTGGAAGGAATATGCTCTCCCCTTAACTGGGTGATCAAAAATCCAGACCACTCTTAAAAGCTTTCTTTACTTCAAGCAATAAAACATTTAGCAGGTCTGCCTTCCCGAGGAGTTAAAATCAACTCTTAAAGCCGTTTATGGCTGGTGTGAAGGGAACGACCTAAGTGGAGAACAAATTTGATGCCAAGAATTCCAACCCACTATAATCAAACGTGGAAAGTGATGAAAGTCCTTTTCAATAGTTGTGTGCAGCGATTAGCCTTCCCTCAGTATCCTTGAGATATGTAAAGCCTTTATTCTAAAGGTTGGGAAGCCTCCTGAGGGAGTTTATCACTGACGGTTGAATGGGAAGCCTGATTACGAACCATAGAAATAGAAGCTTTGAACCGAGTCAGTAACTAGACATTTATAACATCATAGTGCAAGGGTGGGGAAGAATCCACCCCCAGGATTACTCACCATATATCTCCCAAGATAACTACTCAACTGTGAAGCAATTCACTTTGGGTTAATTTCTGGCAAAAGGCAAAAAAATGGGTGCCCTCTAGGGGGTGACATGACTGTTTGAGCTGACGGAGTATCAAGACTAGTGGGCTATGATGTTATTTATGACCCTTGACTAAAGAGTCTTTCTGAAGTGTATTATTCATATCAAAACCTGTTAAAACATTAGGGATTTGAACACATCCTCATAGAACATACACTATTTGTTAGATTAGGAAAAATTATTGTACTTTTTGTGCCATGCTTGCATCTACTACTTCACAAAATCATCCATCAAACTTGAAAAATTCATGACAAAAATTCAAAATTTGCAAAAAAATCAACCAAAAGAAAAATCACGGTAGTTTAACGCATAAGAGAAACTTCTTAGCATGTGAGGAATTTTTGTTAGCACATCCAACCCTTACATTAGCGCATTAGTTCCAAACAGTAGCGTTTCATCTCAAAACAAAATAGTGTGAAATTATTTAGCGCATCAAAGAAACAATCTAGCGCGTGGAAGCATCAGCTTAGCGCATGGAGGCTAAACATTAGCACATTAGGTTCATAGGTTAGCGCATTACAAGCCTAGGGTAGCGCATAGATTTTTCAAAACAAATAAAAAACAAATTTGAACATTCAAAAACTTTAGCACGTGTCTGGGGGCAGCCCAGCGCGTGTGGTCGATATTTTAGTGCATGGAGTAATTTCTGTAGCGCATATAGTCTCTGTTTTAGCGCATGATCCAAAACACAAAAACAAAGGACAAAACAGTGAGGAATTTTAAAATTCAAAAACATTTTCAGAAGCCTTCTCCATCAAACATCATTTTTCATCAAACAGAGTAGCGAAAACAAACCGTTAAGACTATTTCTTAAGCTAATTTGTGTCAAAACAAACATTGTAAAATCCTAAATGAATCACATGATAAAACATGTCTATCTTATCATAATCTGGAAACCTCATCATTAGTATCAACAGAATCCTTTACCATCTTACGGATTTTATCTCACAAAAAACACTTGTTTAAAATTTTCAAGTTGTCAAATCTAGTCTCCATATCAGGAGGCTTTTATCCATATCGTTTAACACACTTTGTCATGAAGGGGCATCTAAACTTTCACTTTGATAGAGTAAGATTTGAAATTTTTTCAAACAAGATCAACTGAATCCAAACAAATCAAAGAAAACCATTGATCACTCATGCATGACTAATCCTCATATTCTGAGAAGAAAGAACCTTTATTGTAACATCACGTTGAAGAAACAACAACCTAGTTTTTCCAAATTCATCAAAAGAAACAAGTTCTTATACATCAATCATCAACTATTCAAATCTCATCGGGTATTCCTTTATCACGTCAAACGTTATATCCAAAACAAATCCAATGAATTTGACAAAGAACCCTTGAAGATAAGAGCCTACTGTCAAAAGTCTTCTTTTAATCAAATCATAAACCGTAGAGGTAAAATCAATCCAGCATTCTTACCCAATGAGTGTATCAATTATAACACACCTCAACCAGAACCACCCACCCCCGAGCAACATATCAATGAGGCTTTTGTCCCTTTCATCACTGAAAGTTTCTACTAAAATGCCTATTACTTGCTCTCAAAGAAACCAACAAAGCGAGACACACGCCGAGTCTACTATGAATCGAAGATTGTCAAATCTTTTTGAAGTTCCACCCTTAGAAGAACCTAAAATTTCTAAAGCACTTCTTCAGGAATGTCAGGAAAACCCCTCATTCCAAAAGCTTGTAGAAAGGCTCATGGAAAATGACAAAGAAAAATATCTACTCATGCTTACAAGTAAAGGCGTTAAACTTCCCAACGATTTAGACTCAAACATCTTTAACATTGGATCTTGACAATATGCATATCAAGAACAACAAAGAGAAGAAGAAACCCATAACTTTGAACAACACATACCTGAGCAACACATTCTAGAACAACGCACACCAGAAATGCGTATACCTGAACTAGAAACACCAGAGCAAAATATACCATTTACCACACCTTTTCAGCTAAGAACAAATACAAGGGAATAACTTTTCCCTCGACAAGACAATATACCTTTGGCTGCCCTTACTCAACAAATGCAAATGTTGCAAAGACAAATACAAGATATGCAACAAGGAACAACAGTACGGTACTCTTTAAATGAAATTTGTCCTTATCCATTTGATAGAAGATTGAACATGGTGCCTTTTCCTCCCAACTCGGACGGTCCCAAATTTGATAAATATGATGGAAAAAGTGATCCTTGAGATCATGTTCGAGAATTTTGCACCATGAGCCTTGAATTTGCTCATGATGACACCTATTTGATGAGGTTATTCCCAAGAAGCTTGGGAGGGCAAGCCATGGAATGGTTATCCAAAATTACACCACCTGTCAGATCATTTGATGAATTGGTTAACAAATTCATAACCCACTATTCCTATAACATCCAACATGCCATAACCATGCTAGATGTTTGTAACACCAAACAAAAGAACAATGAAACATTCATGATATTCCTTCAACGCTGGCGACGTATGGTCTCCAGATATCCTCAAGATATTCTCGAGAAGGAGAAAATGGAAATCTTCATCGATAACTTGAATAGTGAAATGAGTTACAGACTAAAACTTCAATGCATACCATCTTTCGCTAAATTAATTGAGAATGGCATTCAAGTAGAGGAAGCATGTGTCAAAAAGGGAACACTCAAATTTTACAAGGAGGGAAAAAACTCATCAAACTACAATAACCAGAACAACACCAACCTTGACAAATCTCGATTTTGGACTCGAAACAAAAATGAAGGCAACAATGAATCATATGATCCCAAATCTAAGCAACCAGTGCTCGCATTATCCAGAAATCCTCAAAACACGAAAAATCCTAAGAATGCTAATCCAAATGCTCACACATATGCACCAAACACTGATCAAGGACAACTCAACACAAAAAACACCAATGATACTCAAAACAAAAACATGAATCCAGGACCTAACAACAATTCACACAACAACACAAACAATTTTCAAAAGTGTATCTTCACACCACTGGGGCAATCACTAGAATCAGCATTCAGAGAACTTTTGGCACACAAGATTCTTTCTTTGCCTCCAATCAGCAACTATGAACCCCAAATCAAACTGCCTTAGTGGAATGATTCACACTATTGTGATTACCATTGTAACAAGGGTCATCAGAAGAATGATTGCATGAGGTTAAAACACATGGTGCAAGATATGATTGATCGAGGTGACTTAACAATAGATGGTCTCAAAACAAATGGTGATCATGGAGCCTTTAAAAATCCTCTTCCAAATAACAAAGATGGAGCTTCAACCTTAGATAATACATATGGAGCTCGTGTCAACCATATCTACAACAACACCATAAATCAGATATCAGCTAAATATCATCAAGTAAATGTCATCACCATCCGAGATAAGCGTGATCATGAATCTGTCAATGTAACAACCCAAACTCAGAAATATGTCTTGAAAGGACATACTACACCTACAACTATCACACCAAAAATCCAATATTTTATTAGGGCGACCTTAGATACATGAAATGCAAGCAGTACCTTCCACATATCACCAGTGTGTCAAATTTCCTTATGACAAACAAGAAGTTTCCATATCTGCTGATCACAATCCATTTCAACATTGCAACGCAATGGGGGCAGCCCAAGACAGTTTGGTTCCTCATAATAGAGAAAAGCAACGATGTTCAAAAAGAAAATGCAAATCAAAGACCAAGGTATGGGAGAATACTCTTTGGAGTCTTTATGTTTGGCCAAATTGCCAACATCACCTAGATCTCATGGATTGCCTACTACATCAACACATCTGATCACTCAGCCCATCACCAAATTTGATGGTACCTTCATCCAATTGGGCACTCTGGCACATGAATCAGAAGACAAGGATATTCTTAGCTGGTTATACAAAGATGAGAAAGAAGATAATAGAGCAGCTGCTCTGGACATTGTTCTACCTACACATCTATATGGAAAAGGATACTTAATCATGCAACAAATGGGATATGACGGTAAAGGACCTATTGGGAAATGCAAGGAAGGAGTCACTGAACCTATAAATCTTCCTTCACAACCCAATAGAAACAAAGTAGGATTGGGTTGTGAGCTCACCTTCCTATTAAAAAGGCCACCCCACCTAACTACAAAACCTCAATGGAATGTAAAGATGAAGTACAAAGAAGAATCTTGGTAGGAAGCACTCTTTGAATTAGCAGAAACAATCTGCAAGGCACGGGAACATCAAGATCAGAAGTTACATTAGGAAAAGCTTCTAAAACACAAAAGGGCCATATCTATAGTAGTAGCTCATATTCAAACACCAATATTTCAAGAACAAATAAAATCATCTTTGGATACCTTTGTTTCTCCCCAAGGAAGCACAGTCTATGAACAAATACAGAAAATAGAAGATGGATCTGACACAAAATCAACAAAAACTATCAAAATGGTATCTATCATCAAAGATTTGTTTTCACCATACAACATACCAGTTTACAGCACTGATAGAATCTGGGATGATGCCTCAGAGACTGATTCCAATGAATATGAATGGGGTAGCTGCTCCAATGCTACTACAGATATCCCTAATGATACTGATTCTATATCTCTTTCTCAAGAAGAAAATAATGCAAGAGATCGACCTCTTGAATTTGGACCATAGAATATCTATGACGCCAAGGAAAGCGAACAGAAACATTATGAGCAAGTCTATGCGGAAGATAATACCATCGAAGACCTCGACGAAATCCTGAACTGCTTTAAAACCCAGAACAATCATGATGAAAACTCTGTCCTAACACTCATAGTAGCCGAACTTGATCCACCTAACGATTCCTTACCACTTGTCTTTCCTGACCTCATCGATTGGGATGAACTAAAAATCCATGATATACCAATTTTCCCAGATGATGAATCTATTATCGATTACCTATGTACCGTAAATCCGGAAATAGGCTCTACCAATGAACAACATAACAATATCTACAAACCAAGGAGTGCCAAGTCTCTCAGTCGTAAAAATGAACTAAATAAAGGATCTGATGCTGAAAACCAGTCAATGGCAGCTCTAGATCACAAAAAAGTAAAAATAAAGGATGCATCTGAGGGTGAAAACCTTTTTAAGGCACCTAATGATGGGAGACTTGACACTCTTCCTGAGCACTTTCATAAGCGATCACCCATATTGATTGAGCCCACTCAATCAATCAACATTGGCACCACATAAGCAGTCAGAAACCTACACCTTGTAGAATCTTTGACAGAGGAAGAAAGATTAGCATTCATCATTTTTTTTAAAGAACAGCAAATTAACTTTGCTTGGTCATATGCTGATATGCCTAGAGTGGATCCACACTTAATCATGTATCACTTGTCCATCTCTTCAGGAGTTAAACCAGTCAAGCAAAAGCTATGAAAGATGAATCCACAGGTGGCACTCATGGTCAAAATAGAACTAAAGAAATTATTAGATGTCAGATTCATCCGACCATTGATTATGCAGAATGGATTTCCAACATCATTCCAGTATCAAAACCAGATGGTAGTATCAGAATATGCACTGACTTCAGAGACATCAACAAAGCTTGTCCAAAAGATGACTTTCCTCTGCCCAGTATCGACATAATTGTAGATCTCATAGCAGGCCATGCAATGCTCTCACTAATGGACAGTTTTTTAGGCTATAATCAAATCAAAATAGCTCCAGCAGATCAAGATAAAACCGCGTTCACCTGTCCTTGGGGAATGTACTATTGGAATGTTATGCCTTTTGGCTTAAAGAATGTAGGGGCCACTTATCAAAGAGCAATGACAACAATATTCCATGACATGATGCACACATTTATGGAAGACTATGTGGATGATTTACTAGCTAAATCCTTTACCAGAGCAGAACATCTCAGCATCCTAACAAAGATCTTTGATCGATTGGAGAAATTCCAAGTCAGGCTCAACCCTAAGAAGTGTGTCTTCTAGGTTACATCAGGCAAGTTACTAGGCTACATTGTCTCAGCTTAAGGTATTGAAGTAGATCCAGCAAAGGTACAAGCCATTATGGACATGCCACCACCAAAGAATATCAGTCAACTCAGATCTCTACAAGGACAACTTCAATCAATCAGGCGATTCATCGCTCAGCTAGCAGATAAAAGTCTACCATTTAACCATTTACTACACAAAAATTTACCATTCAAATGGGAGACCAAGTGTGCAAAATCTTTTTACCAAATCAAATAGTACCTGATGAATCCACCAATTCTGGTACCACCAGTCGCAAGAAAGCCTCTTATCCTATATATCTCAACAATAGATATATCGCTGGGGGCACTATTGGCACAAGAAGATCAACAAGGGAAGGAATGTGCCATATATTACATCAGTAGGACATTGAATGGCTATGAACTCAACTATACATTCATTGAAAAGGCTTGCCTAATAGTGGTCTTCACATCTCAGAAGTTCCAACATTATATGCTAGCACACACCATTAAGCTAGTCGTAAAAATTGATCCTCTCAAATATCTACTTAGTAAGGCAGCTCTTACAGGCCGATTGGCTAAATGGGTCATGCTTCTAAGTGAATTTGACATCCAATACATAGAAAGACGAGCAATCAAAGGACAAGCAATTGTAGATCAGTTGGTTGAAGCACCGCTCCTAGGCAAACACACCATGGAGATTGAATTTCTAGACAGGGACGTTCTTGCTCTTTCTACTAAACAATGGACCCTATACTTTGACAGATCCTATACACAACATGGTTCAGGTGCTGGCATTCTATTCATCAATCCTGAAGGACACACTATACCAAGATCATATAGGCTTATGTTTCCCTGCACGAATAATGTGGCTGAATATGAGACATTGGTTATAGGTATCAAAATGGCCATAGAATGGAAAATCACAGAGTTAAAAGTCTATGGGGACTCGCAACTGGTCGTCCATCAAATCAACAACTATCAGACAAAGGATGACAAACTACTACCCTACAAGCAAATGGTGGATGACTTCAAACAGTATTTTGTGCACATCACCTTCAAACAAATACCCAGGTTAAACAACAAAGCAGCTAATGCAATGGCTACTATCGCTTCACTATTACAAATTCTAGAGCAATAGAGTCATTACGAGTTCCTAGTAGAGCAACTATTCTCCCCCGCCTATGACCACTCTGAATCCCAGGTTATCTATGCATTGACTGGTTCAGATTCTCCATTATATGGATTGATATATGACTACCTCAAGCACAATATCTTACCAATTGACCAATCCCATAACCAAAAATGTAACTTTATCCAACAAGTTGCTTGTTACACCCTTACCGCTGATACTTTGTATCGTCGAGGTCTAGATGGTACTCTTCTTCGTTGCCTCGATTGTAATGATTCTGATTCTGCTTTACATGAGCTTCATGAAGGTATTTGTGGAACACATTCAAGTGGTACTACTCTTTCTAAAAAGCTTCTACGGATGGGATACTACTGGCCTACAATGGAGAAAGACTCATATCACTTCGCTAAGAAATGTCCTAAATGACAGATCCATGGTAATCTGATACATGCACCGGCACAGGAACTGCAACCATTTACAATATCCTAGCCCTTTTGTCAGTGGGGACTGGACTTAGTGGGCAAAATTCATCCTTCATCTTCAAATGGACACAAGTTCATTATAATAGCAACAAAATACTTTACCAAATGGATAGAAGCAGTTCCCATGACCACAGTGACAGGGAAACAAATTGCCTCTTTTATCCTCAATTATCTAATCTGTAGATATGGTATTCCAAGTTCAATCATGACAGATAATGGACGGCCTTTCAAAAATCAAGATGTCCAAGAACTATGTGAAAAATTCAAAATCCAACATAGGTTCTCTACACCATACTACCCGCAGGGAAATGGTCAAGCGGAAGCATCTAACAAGACAATACTGAAAATCCTCAAGAAAACAGTAAATGATGCAGGCAAATATTGGCACGTACAACTCAATCTAGCACTTTGGGCATACAGAACCAGCATCCGCACACCTACAGGAGCAACACCATACTCATTGGTATATGCATCAGAAGCCATTTTACCCCTGGAGGTAGAAATCCCATCTCTCAGAGTCTCTTTGAAAGGTTTAATCCTAGATGAAGAGTATCGAGTTAACCGACTGCAAGAACTTGAACTATTAGATGAAAGACATCAGCATGCTTATACTCATCTCAAAGCATATCAGCAACGCATGTGTAGGAGCTACAATCACAAGGTCATTCCCCGCAACTTCAAAGTTGGTGACCTAGTCCTCAAAGAAAATCCAAGAAATCAGCAAGATCGAGAAAAGAAAGGGAAATTTGAACCTAACTGGTTGGGTCCCTATGTTATCATATCAGCCTATGGATCAGGTGCCTATTAGCTAACAACTTTAGAAGGAGATGTGCTCAACGAACCAACTAACAATGTCCATCTAAAGAAATACAACACTTAAGTAGCCTAGTGCACGGAAAAAGCCAAAACAAGCAAAAAAATCAAAAAATCTAGAAAAAAGCAAAAACAAAGTACAATAAAAACAAATGGTGAAAACCTGGTAAACAGGCGCTCTTGTGAAAGAATGGCTCTTCTATCTATCTCCATACCATTTTATCTGTACAAACACTATCGGCCATCGCCCGACACTTAACACATATCCATTCAGGACATACTTAGCATAGTCACTATCCTGGTTATCCATATATATACTCTTACCACAATCCACCATGGCTTGGAAATCACTGTACATATTTACATCAAGAGGCACACTCAACTAGGGGCATTCAAATCATCTAAATAGTGCAAACATTCAAGACCTCAAAGCTATTTGCAAAACTCAAAAAAAAAAAACATGACATCTAATAACCAAAACTATGCTTCATCGCAAAACAAAACAAAACAATTCACAAGAAATACCACGAATGGATGATTTTTTGAAGTATTAAATGTTGCATTATTGCATAAAAATCTTAACTAGTTTTGCATTTTGAACTTTTTGAATTATTGGATTCTCTTCCTTGTCTCACTAAATGCTTCAAAGCTAGAGATCATGTGGAACTTCCAATATTTTCTTAGTCTTCTGTTTGGGAGGCGATCAATTGTATTGTGTGAATACTTGCCTCGAGATGTGATACATCGAATATCACTGAAGGCCTGATTCTACTTCACGCATACAAATGATTTAATCTTGTCTGTTTACACAATCCACACTCAGGTCATCCTGGTTCAATTATACCTTGACGCTTGTGCTATCTTGCAAAATCAAACATCATGTAAATTTTTCTTAGGTCATTATGGTTCAATTATACCATTATGCTTGTATAAATTTTCAACATATCCTAAAACAAATCAATGCTCAATGATGCTATCTACAAAGAAAGCAAACAAATGGCTATATTGGATGGCAAATACAGAATGAGGATGCTACCAAAAACATAGTTGCATTCATTTTACAATTAGTTCCATATCATTTTACAATTAGTTGCATATCAAATCATATATCTCATTTTCAAGATACATCTCACAGCATATAAAAGCATACATCCTGCATCATACATACATTTAAAACATTGCATCATCATGAAGAAATAACCCACATAACATGCAAACACACCACATGATCAAAGAAAATGGTGCCGTATATATATATCTCAAAAATGATCAAAATGTACAAAATGTATCAACACTATGTCCAGTACAAAGAATAACAAATGATCTAAAATAGAACAGAGACCCTGTCTCTCAAGTATGACTATCCCTTGACAGAGATGGTCTGGCTCTAGATGTACCCGCCCCTGGATCTCCAGGAGGGTCCTATCTCGATGGCCTTGTGACACCTCAACTCTCTAACCCCGACGCAGTATCTCGAGATTGACTAGATCTCAATTGTGCAAAGCTCTGTACTCGTTGATCCCTAGGTACTGCA
Source organism: Cryptomeria japonica (assembly GCF_030272615.1). Lineage (NCBI taxonomy): Eukaryota > Viridiplantae > Streptophyta > Pinopsida > Cupressales > Cupressaceae > Cryptomeria > Cryptomeria japonica. Next base: position 62,015,681 of record NC_081412.1, read on the forward strand.
GCCTCATAGTGCCGCCGATAGTACTCCACCTCCTGAGCTCTCAATGCTAGCTCTCAGGGTGTCTCTCATCGGACCACCCACCACTACTCTCTGCATACTGGATACCACCTCCTCCGCTCACCCCCTCTTCTCTATCTTGGTGTCCCGCTCAATGATCAACTGTGCAATATGTTGCTGATATGTCAAAATCTATGCCTACAGCTACTGTACAGTCACCTGTAGGGTCTAGATTTGTGCATCCTCAACATGTGCAGGGTCCTGAACCCGTAGTGGTACCTGTGCAGGGGCAACCCCTCCAACCCTGCCTATCCTTAGTGTTGGGGGTGGGAGCACATTCATCCTCCTCCTTTGTGTTGGTCGTGTCGCCTCATCAACACCCCCCACTGCAGCTAGCACCTCCCCCGCTCTCCCCTCTCCACTAGCTCCAATTGCCAATCCACCTCTCCCCTTGTCTATCACCCCCTGTCTCACCTCTCTCTCCACACCCCTATCTCCTCTCCTCCCTCTACCTCCCTGCCTCCCTCTGGCTCCTCTCCCTCATCCATCTCCTCCATCCTCTCCATCATCGTCATCATCTCCCTCTCCCTCCTCCTCATCAGAATCAAAAGCTGGCCTCATCTCCTCCAGATCCGATATCCTGGCCACCGCCCGCGCAGCAAAGAATCTGGCAAACTCATCGGTCATGCCCACATCCAGAATCTCTAGGGCATAATCCCATATCTGCCCTGCCAACCCGACAAACTCCTCCACTGCCACTGCACTATCAATGGTCAGACCCCAATCCGCTACATCCTACCTTTGCCATGCATATAGGCAAGCTCCCTATGGAATACCCTGCTGGTCCCCAAACTGTCTCAAAACTCAGGTCACCACAAATCTCTCTATCACAAACGGGGTCCTTCCGATTAGGTATCTGGTCATAAAAATAAAGGGCATCTCCAGCCCGTCCTCTGCCCACACCTCGCATCCTGTATATGGTTGCCAGGTAACCATGTCTATATCATCAAGCACTCTCCTCCAATGCTCTAGTTTTCCTAGCTTGCGCTAGACAACTAGACCTCTGTATCCATAGGCATATGCCGCTCCAACAGGCCTGTCTCTATCTGTTAGTGGCTTCGTCGCTGGAATGTGCTCCTAGCACCATACCTGTAATAGTGTCATGCCAGCTGACAAACTGCCGTAATCGAGGTATACCACCTCATGTAGGCCCCTATATAGATGGGCAGCATAGCTGATCCCCATGAAAATCTCTGCCCTTGTATCACCATCTCCTCCAATACTAGCCCCCATCCCACTGAGAATCCCTTTGACCTACGATCAGGACAAAGGAATCCACCAATGAACCCTGCTAGTACAGATGGCAGTGGTGCATAATCCAGGTCTAAGAACTCCTGCCATGGGATCTCATAATCGCAGACCGTCTCATCATGGAAAATATGGTGAAGAACCTCTGTCCCACCCTCCTCTGACTGCTCATATGGTAGTAGTGCACCTACTATGGGAATCTGCAGGATCCTGTAATAGTCCTCTGGTGTGACTGTCATCTCTCCGGTCGCAAAATGAAAGGTGTTTGTGTCGCTATGCCACCTCTCTGCTAGTGCTGTCAGTAGCCCCTAGTTCACAGTGAACCGAGGCATATCCAAAAGAGAGGTCAACCCACATCTCTCAATGATGTCCAGATCAGCCTGGGTCAACCGCGGTATCAATGACCACGGTCTCGAAAATCTCTCTCATGACTGAACCACACCCAATTGCTTCTGTCAACAAGCACAACAAATCCAATATTAGTTTCCACATCAAAACAAAGATATCAAAATCAAACTCACATCAACAACATGAAATAATTTGCTCATCTACATCAAGTTCAAAATCTTATCATTTCATATCACCTTGTAACACAACTCAAGTTATCAAAAACCATATCAAAACTTGTAACACAACTCAAGTCTCCACAATCACATAAACTTGTAAAACAACTCATGTTTCCCACCCATATCAACTTGTAACACAACTCAAATTTCCAACCCATACTAGCTTGTAACACAAATCAGGTTTCACACATTGAACTTGAAACAGGGTACGCAAATAAATCATATTTTGATTAAAACACCACATTGATATCTATGCATAACTTCAAAAATCGCAAATCAAAACAAGTTATATTGACACTCATATTGGACAAATCTATAAAATCATGACAACAAACATAACAAATTTCCAAAACACCTCATCTTGCAAAAAATTTTCCAGATGCGCTAAAACAGACTCCCGCTGTGCTAAATTTACCCACGTGCTAGGCTATGTTTCCTACACGCTAATCTATTTATCCTATGTGCTAGACTGACTCTACGCGCTAACCTTTTCCCCCCATGTGCCACCTAACCCACCCTATGTGCTAAACCCTACCCACGCACTAATCTATACCTCTCGGGCACTACCTGTTTGACCCTATGCGCTAGGTTATCCCTACGCGCTAAACCCTCTTACCCATGCGAACCCCTATGACCTCTATGCACTAGGTTAACCCTACGTGCTAACCTGCTGACCTGACGCGCTACTTGACTATCGCTATGCGCTATTCTATGCCTATGCGCTAACCTATATTTCCTATGCGCTACCCTATTTTATTTTGGATGCACCCCTAAAATAGACTTGATGCGCTACTTAATACTTCGTATGCGCTAATCTATGACTTTGACATGCTAAAACCAAGTTTTAAAATTCAAAAAATGACCCAAAACGACCAAATTAGAAATCAAAAGAGGGTAAAAAATGTTGACTTACTGGTGGTCCATACGCTGCAGGTCTCTAGTACCTCCGAACGCGCTCAAAATAGTGTCTGGAATATTGAATAGGCATTTTCTCTTCAGACCAAATTCTCTTTCTCCAAAGTCAACAAAGCACAAATGAATCAAATCAAAGCTATTTTCCCCTTTTATAGGAGGAAAATGAAATTAGGGTTAGCCAAACGGACCTGTAATATGGTTGCGGTCTCCCTTATACCCTAAAACTAGTAACTTATCGGGAGATGAATCAATTTACCCACCTTTCACATAGATGAAATCCTACACATCACACGCAACTCATCAAATCAAATAAAAAATTTAAAAAAAATATTGATTCATCTCCCGAGGGGACATAACACATCAAATCAAATCTAGGGCATGACTTGCAAATCAAAAGAACGACACAAAAATAACATTTGATCATAAATCACAATAACACATCATTTTCTTTGAATTAACATGTGCACACATGTCACTTCAAAGAGGGGCAAAATGTAGACGTATAAAAATGACCATATTCCTAAATGAATATTTTATGTTCATTTCTCTATTTAATTAAATCCAATTTAATTAAATTACCCGCATTCCTCTATTTAATTAAGTAAATTATTCAATTTTTTTAAATTAAATTCACTATACCCATTTAATGAATAAATCATTTTATTCAATTAAATCCCCCCATCTACTTTTAATTAAATTCAAATTTAATTAAATAGTTATCCTAAATTAAATAAATCTAATTTATTTAATTACAACCAAATTGAATTAAATTAACTTTATTTCAATTAAATCCTATTATCCCTCCATCCACTTGCAAAAATCCTACATCTCCCACTTGCCTTCCTAAACCCCTTTCTAATCCCTTCTAGACTCTTCTAATCGCTTCTAAGTAGCCTAACCCATCTTCTAAACTTTGTCACATCCATAAGAAAGGGGAGGTCACTTCTCAAATCCTCAAAGTCTTTGATAACAATTAAAGGCTTCAAGCCTTCAACCACTTAATTCCTCAAAGTCTTTGATAACCATTAAAGGCTTCAAGCCTTCAACCACTTAATTCCCCAAAGTCTTCATAACCATTAATGGTTAACTCAAACCCTCTTACATGGTTAAAGAATTTCTTTTAACTCAACCTTCATCCAACCCAAGGGTCTCATCAAGCCTTTAATGCTTTGACCATGATTATCTCTTAATCATTTGCACAAGGGTTTATCCTTGGATTAACTCCTAATCCAATGGGTAATCTTAACTTAGACTTGACCCTTACCCTCTAGATAACCATAAGGTCTTCTCAAGCATTTAATGCCTCCAACCCCTTCTCTCAACCCAACCCTATGTTGACACTTGTCACCATTTTATTGGTGTAAATTGCAAACATGGATCCCCAACTTTCAATCCAGACCATCCATTGCCCTATTTTTGCTATAAATAGAGCTCTCATTCCTCCATTTTGAATCATCCTTCAAATCTGTAATATCACACTTATGCTCAAATACATTCAAGCTTTCATATATCATTTTTATGCTCATCATTTAGCCTCTCTTTAGAATAGAAATTAGTCTAAATATGCATGTTTAGAATACTTTCTTTATCATTTAGCTCAATCATAGACTAAATATATCATGTTAGGATAGTATTTATACTAACCTTGTCATCTTATAATCTAGTTTATTGCATTTCTAGAATCATGCATAGCTTAGGATGCATCTCATACTAAAATCTATCAAAGCATCCCTCGTTCTTGCATTTGCCATCCCTAAACCATTTTGCTCAGTGATTTGAGAGCAAAAACATTGGTTTGAGGGACATTGTAAGATAGAGAACCATGGGACCAACCTTGGGAAGTTGAGTGATACTTCATTACTCCATAGCTTGCACCAAGAAGTCCTGTGTGTGTGTGTGTGGAAAAGTCTTTTAGAATATTTTCACATATTGAGTTCTATCGACCCGCTTTTCCCGCATACAGTTCCTATTTCAGTGTCGATGGAAGACACTATAAGTAAATGCTTGGGAAGATCCATGAAGCCAAAGCAGTTAAAAATGGAGACAATGATTGTTTTCGATGAAGACACAAAGCACTAGATTGCAGACATTGCCAAACCTACATCTGATAAGGATGTCGCCACTGCTTTAGAGGCAAATTCAACCATTGAGTGGGTTGATTTGGGGGTCAGAACTAGAGCACTTGATGTAAAACATTTGCAGACTTCAACTAAATGAATCATCTCCCTCACCTAGAAGGATGAGAAGGACAAGGTTGAGTCGAAGTAAAATTTAATGCAAATGGCCCAATACATTCAAGCCCTGCAGAACAGTCCATTGCCATTGTCTCAGAGCTCAGTCCCCTTTAGTTCAAAATCCCCAAGGAGTCAAAAGTTCTTTGATGAGGTTCAACGAAACAAAATGATTGCAGAGATTTTCTCTGGATGGCTCACCTCGATCATGCATCAAGGAACCAATTAAATATTAGATTTATTTCAGATTTTAAATGATGCTAATGAGTTTACTAAGGAACTGGATGCTGATTTGATCTCATGCTAGAAAGAAAAGACTAAATCGATGGTCATTTCTAAGCAAATGCGAGATATCTAGTGCTATGGATTGATGAACTTTCTTTCCAAAAGATAGGTGCTAGGGCTGAATGAGGAAATAATGTTTATATGTAGGGAAAGCATAGAGTGGTACAATCAAATAATCGAACAAGTTCATAGCGAATCTGCCAATATGCGAGGTGAACTAATATCCTTAAGAACTACAATGCAAAAGGATTAACGCCGCGTAGATGTTCAATTGCTTAAGGAAGATAACCAAACTTTGGAAAATACTATAGAGATGATCAATCAATTCAGTAGCCACATTAAACAAATTAGAGTGGAAAAATCCTTGGCTGTGGAATATTTTAATCGATGCTCAAAGTTTGTCTGGATCACTTTAATTAACATAGGGACAAAGTACAGATGGTAAAGAGGAAGAAAGAACTCTGGAAGTAGAGACTAATACACATCAGCCTGCTACATGTTACAGTAATTTAGGAATTCTTGAAGGTGCATTGTGAGTGGAGAGTGGAAAAGGCAGTTATGGTGTCCATTCAAACCAATGACTTAGGCAATCCAATGGAAATGGAATCAACAACATGACTAGCACTGCTGGCAATTGTCTACCAGTGAGTCTAGTCGTTTGTTTTTAGTTTCAATTATGCAGTTAGGGTAGTTTCTCATTAACTCTTCCGAGTTAATTTTTATCTTTAGTTCGAACTATTGGTCTGGAGACCTATTTATATTATTTGTAATGACTCTATAAGGGTTCACTAAGTTTTTGAAAAACTATCTCTTGAATTTTGTTGAAAAACTCTATGTATAGAAGGTTGATAATCCTCTATGAATGAAAATCAAATAACAGTTATCTTTGACTTCGAATCTGTGTGTTTGATTTCTGAAATTTGATTTCTGTGAGAATCTATTTCAAGTAAAGATATGTTATAGCTTTCTATATGCATAGAAAATTACCTATGGGATTCACCTTATAAGCTTTTCATTTTGTTTTAGTGTACATGTGAAGTCTGTCGGCTTCATATAAAGAGTTATATATAAATCAATCCTTGCATTTATTTGGTATGGACTGGTAAATGCAATAACCTTTTCTATGCTTTCTGGTGAAAAGTATAATATTGGTTGGGTTTAACTTGAAGTTGATTGAATATTTACTAGAGGGAGTTGTACCTTAATTCAGAGGTTAATCAATATAATGATTTTCCAACTATGTGGTAAAATTTGTCTTTCATTTCTTGGTTTTAAGGGTATTAAAATTTAAATAAAGTGCAAAAGACAATTCTGTTTACCAACATATTTTTGGCGACTCTGCTGGGGAGAACGAGAAAATTGGTTTTAACAAAAGTCATCGTTATAGTGATGCTTTGTTCTTTATAAATGGTGTTGCCTCATGAAGGGTTCTTACCTATTTTACAAACAAATTTAAATTGGGTGCAAGAAGAGAAAAGTAACATTACCTCTGAGTTAGATACTCTAGCTTGGAGACATAGAAGGAGTCGAGCTAAGTATGACAGGATAAGTGCATTCCTCGACAAAATAGAAAGACAAGCAGACCATCCTGTGTTGGTTTTTGAGAGGGTAATTGTTCCTAGACTTTTCTTTATTCAAATTCTTGATAATCGACAACAAAATCCCATACGCTTCTTACCTTGACTACTTTTCACACTAGAGTCTAAGCCTTATACCCTGTCACAATGAAGGGAAGGAATTGATGATCACACCTTCCAGGTCTAGGAACTTTTAGACCTTGGTTTTGTTTCTCAAGTTACACTTAGAAGGGCTAGAAGTAGACACGTATCTCCACTAAGAACAACCACTTCACCTATCTGTCAAACCCTAAATTTACATGGTGTTTTTCCTCCACTTGTTATTAACCTTACCCCTTTGAATCATACTGGAGCAATGGCCAACAATCCTTGGGGTACTACAATTAGACCTTTAGCTTTGGGGGCAACCCATAACCTTCCTAAGGGAGCGAAAGAACATTTGCCTAAGTTTAGTGGAGATGGGAAAGTAACCACTACTGAACATTTAAATGCTTTTAAAGTTGCATGTGGAGTGTTGGCAGTTCAACATGAGGATGTGGCAGTGAGGTTATTTGTTCAAACTCTTACTGATGTATCCACTAATTGGTTCTATCATCTGCCTGATGGAACTATTACAAATTGGCAAGTTTTAACAGTAAGTTTTGAAGCCCGATTCAAATTGACTGAGGATGAGCATTCGCTTATCACTCAGCTGGATCAATTAAAGAAGGAAATAACAGATCCTATGAGGGACTTTGTTGCTCATTTCAATAAACTTTGCCATAAAATTCCAACTGCACAAAAACCCTCCGCTGAAAACATGAAGCATTTTTTCATGAATTCAATGCCTGCAGAAATAAGTTCCTTGATGAGGCGCAAGCACTTACAAACTCTTGATGATATGAAAGCTTCACCTGTAAGTCTAGAGGATGATTTAATCATGGTAGGCAAGTGGAAAAGAGAAGTACAAATCCCTACTTCTCAGGTTGCAAATGCTTCTACTTCTTCAGATCCTATGATTCAACGATTAATGAATGATGTAATTTCCCTAAAAAGATAGTCTCCTAAAACAAGTGATTCATATTCTCAACCTTACCAGAACATTCCTAGAAGATATCCCAGTCAACAAGGAGGAAATGGAGGAAGCCAATTACAATTTCCTCCTACGCAACAAAGACTTGCTATTGAACCACCACCTCCCAGGACAAACTCATGTGTGTTTCATTTAGCTAATGAACATGATGGTTCTTCATGTCCAGAGATGGTTCATTTTTCTCAAATGATCAGTAAAGGAGAAACAATCTTAGAAGATGATGAAGGAACTTCCCAAAGTATGCTTGGCGACTTTGAAATTCATTATATGGAATATGTCTCCGACTTAGAAAAGGGAGGAAACATGTTGGTCTCTTTGGAAGATTCCTCATACGCAATCCTTACTAGAACTCAGTAAAATTTGAAGTCTCGAGATGTTTTAACACCTGTTCATAGCTTTGTAAAAGAAAAAGAAATTTTGACTCATCATGGAGGTATTTCAAAAGTTGTTCAAGAAGTTGCTTCTTCTAGTTCTGAATCATTTAATAATCCTTTTAATATCGTTGAATTTTTCAATTCATCTTGTGTCTAGATCACTCTGGCTGAGTATCTGAAATTGAACCCTAAGGATTTAGATAGACTAGTTGAATTTGTCAAGGGAAACGATGCTCATGCCTTAGCAAGTGAAACCCAAATGTTGGTGAATGGTAATTCTTTAGCACACAAAAATGTCAGTCCTGCTTTAGTATATCTCGAAGTATCATCGAAAACTATCCCTCAACAAGCCGAATTTATTGAACCTAATTTTGAAAATAAGCTAGAACCTTTCTATGTGTCTTTGTATATGAATGGGCATAAACTAAGCAATTCTATAATAGATTCAGGAGCATCAGACAATGTCATGCCCTCCGCCATAGCAAAAGCTTTAGGTTTACCCTTAACAAAGACTTCTTGCAAATGTTACTCCATGGATTACAAGCATGTTCCTTTATTAGGGCAGATTAAGGATGCACGGGTCGCTTTAGTAGCACACCCTGACAAGAGAATCAAGTTGACAATTCTATTGGCTAACATCCCCGCTCATTATGGCATGCTATTGAGTCGCACCTTCTGTAAAGATATGGGAGGGGAAATTAGAATGGATTGGTCTTAGTTAATGATTACAGTTGGAAAGCATAGAGTTATTTTGCACCTAAAACAAAGGCTAAATACACAGTCTTTCCCTCAGATGATCCAAAAGCTCAGATTTTGTGTCAAGATTGTGGTTTTGGAAATTATATGATATCAACTGATCCTAAAGGGGAGAAAGAGGCCATGGATTTGGGCATGTTAGATTAACTCTGGTCTATGGAGTTTGATGGGAGTTGTTCATCTTCTGGTTCAGGCATCGAGGTTTTATTAATACCTCCTCAAGGAAAAGTTATTCCTTATGCTTTCAAATTGGATTTCTAAAACATGAATAATATGGCTGAATACAAAGCTTTGTTATTGGGTTTTGTTGAAGTGAGGAGATTGCATATCAGAATGTGGAAAGTTAGAGGTGATGCTAAACTTATTGTAAAACAAGTGAGAGGTTTATTTGTTGTTAAAAATGAGAGATTGAAACATTATAGGAATCGTGTTTGGGATGAGATCAAAGTGTTTGATGCATTCTCAATTAAGGCCATACCAAGGGAGTTCAACTCAAAGGCAGATTCTCTGGCGGTATCTATAGCTTTATTAGTGCCTCATCCAGATTTCACAACTGATACCTACAAGCTGGAGTTAGTTTATAGACCTTGCATGCCTGACAATTCTGAATCCTGGCAAGTGTTTGAAAATGATAGACAAATTCATAACTTTTTACACTGTGTTGAGGTTTTAACATCTTTGTTTTATGAAGGATCAGATGTGAGCTGTAAAGAGTTTTCTCCCAATACATAAGAGGAATTGCATGATGGAATGTTACAGTTGAAAGGAAATAAAATCTTGAAGGGTTTAGTTTCTCTTGAACGCCTTTTTGATAGGAAATATGGGTATGTTAAGAAAGGGGAGAAAGAGGCTCCTGCAATTCAAAATTATGGTGGGTATGAGAAAATTAACATTGGTACTAAGGAGGATCCTAAGTTTGTTAATCTAGGAAAATGCTATTCTGAAGAAGCAAAAAAAAGATTCATTAGCTTGTTGGTTGAGTTCAAAGATGTATTTGCGTGGTGCTATGATGATTTAAAGAATTTCAAGGATGGTAATTCCAACATCACATTCCTTTGAAACCAGGTGTCAATCCTTTCCAGTAGAAGCTGAGGAATTTTAATCCAAAAGTAGCAGAGGTGATATTCCATGAGGTTGACAAGATGTTTAAGGCTTGAATAATTTATCCTTTACATCATTCCACTTGGATTGCTAATATCATCCCTGTTAGGAAGAAAAATGGTGAAATACGAATCTATGTTGATTTCAAAAATTTAAACCAAGCAAGCCTGAAGGATAATTATCCCCTACCAACAATGGACCATATTTTACAAACTATTTCAGGGTTAGAGATGATGTGCATGTTGGATGGCTTCTCTGGATATAACCAAATTAGTGTCTCGTAGCAAGATCAACACAAGACAACCTTTATAACTCCTTGGGGCACCTTTGCATAAAATAGAATGTCCTTTGCATTGATTAACGCAGGGGTGACCTTTCAAAGAGTGATGGACCTTTCCTTTGGGCATTTGAGGGACAAGATCATTATGGTGTATTTAGATGATTTGATATTTTTCTCCAAGAAGATGAAACTTCATGTGCGGGATTTGAGGAAGCTATTGGTGAGATGCAGAGAACATGGAGTATCGCTAAATCCTGAAAAGTTAGTTTTTTGTGTCACAGAAGGAAAATTTTTGGGACATATTGTTTCTCAGGAGGGAGTGAAGGTAGATCCATAGAGAGTAAAAGAAATACAATAGCTTAGTCTTCCTTCCAACAAAAATGGAGTGAGGTCCTTCTTTGGACAGGTGAACTTTCTAAGGCATTTTATTCCTAATTTTGCTGAGACTACTAAATATATCGTAAATATGATGAGTGAGAAGGTAGTTTTTAAGTGGAATGAGGAAGGCAAAAGGGCTTTTGAGGAAATAAAGAGAGCAATTTCACATGCACCTACTTTGGTTAACCCGGATTTTAGTAAATATTTTATTATTTATTGCTATGCATCAAAGCATACTATGTCTGGAATTTTGGAGCAAAAGGATAAAAATAATGAGGAAATTCCAATCTCCATCATGAGCATACCTCTGAAGAAGTATGAGTTAAAATACTCATAGACAAAAAAGAAGGCTTATGCTATAGTGAAGGCCGTGAAACAATTCTAGTACTATATACTTCATTCACATTCAACTGTATTTGTTCCAAACTCTACAGTGAAAAGTATTTTAACTCAGCAAGATGTTGGTATTAACAATAGAGCATCTTAGGTCTCTAAAATTCAAGAGTCCAATTTGGATATCAAGCCCACTAAGTTGGTCAGAGGACAAGGCCTTTGTAAACTAATGGCGGAGAATAAGTTTGAAGAGGAGGAAACTCTACCCTTAACCCTATTTGTGAGTCATCAAGATTCCTGGTTCATCGATGTTGCCTATTATCTCACTTATGGAGACTGTCCAAGTCATATCTCTCCTAGGGAGAAACAGAATTTGAAGTTGAAAGCTGCAAAGTACGTTATTTTCGATGACATATTATACAAGAAAGGCTTGGATGGTACCTTTCTCAAGTGTGTAGATAAACCACATCAAGAGGCTTTACTAAAAGAATTTCATGCTGAGGCGTGCGATGGTCATTTTTCTTCTATAGTTACTGCCTATAAAATCTTGAGAAACTATTACTATTGTCCAGGAATGTTTAGAGATGCATATGCATGGGTGGCAAAGTGTGAGAAGTGCAAATTGTCATAGGAAAACCCTAGTTGGCTGCCTTGCCCTTAAGACCTATAGTAATTGAATAGCCCTTTAAACAATGGGGGTTAGATTTTATTGGTCCTCTAAACCCAATTTCCATTGCTGGGAACACTCACATATTAACAACAATGGACTATTTCACTGATTGGGTGGAAGCTATCACTGTGAAAATGACCACTATAGAGATTGTGTGTACGTTCCTTAAAGACAATATTCTTGTCAAGTTTGGGGTTCCTTAGAAAATAGTCACAGATAATGCATCAAATTTCTCTTCATCTGGGTTAATTCTATTTTGCTATGATCATGGAATTTATTTGGCACATGCTTCTGATTATTACCCACAGGGTAATGGCCAAGCAGAATCAAGTAACAAAATCTTGATTAATATCATGAGGAAGTTTGTTGATGAAAATTTCAGAGATTGGCACAAAAGGTTGCATGAAGCCTTGTAGGCAGATCAAACTTCACCAAAATGAGCCATAGAGATGTCGCCTTTTGAGTTATTATATGGCATTGGTGCTCAAATATCTCTTCCTTTAGAGTTGGCAGCTTCCAGATTGCAGACTGTAGTAGAAGATGCACTTTTTCAAAGTATTTTTGAAAAAAGAGTTATGTACTTAACCAAATTTGAGGAAGAGAGGGAAAAGTTGGTTGACATGATTACAGAACATCAGATGAGGATTAAAAAGATTTCGATCAGAAGGCAAGGCCTAGGAAGGTCATGAAAGGGGATCGAGTGTTATTATGGGATAAAAGGAGACAGCCGAAAGGCGCTCATGGCAAATTTGAGTCACTATGGAAAGGACCTTAGGTAGTTCATGAAGTAAGGGGCCCCAATTCTTTTTAACATGCTTACCAAGATGGCTTTGAGTTACCCCTATCCTATAATGGGTAGGACTTAAAATTGTATCAATTGTAAATAGGCATCCCCTATTAGTTTGTATATACAATTATGTTATGTTAGTATAGGTGTGTCAGTTTTGTTAGGAGTCGAGACTTTGTTTTAAGTCATTTTGCAAAGCCAGAGATTCTGAGGTTCCCTTGCTTGGTACTTTATAGTTCTAGTCCCCATGTAGAGCCACTATTTGTGGCATATATAAATTTCCATTCTACACATCTCCTTGTTCGAGTTATGTCCCCGTCTAGTCCGTCAGTCGAGTCATTTGATTAGAATTCTCCATGTAGTTCAATCTTTGCTACTTTCCCTAAGTTTCATTATGTTGAACTTGAACCTTGAACTTGAACCTTTTTGGTTCAAGGTTCAAAGTTCAACGGGCATTATATTAAAAGCTTTTCCTCCGACGCGGTTTTAAGTCTTTCCTAGTCCTTGTCAACGTTTCCCCTTATTTGAAACTTGAACTTGAACCTTTTTGGTTCAAGGTTAAAAGTTCAATATTTTGTTAGAGTATTTGAGTATTTACTTGATTAATTAAACAATATTTGTTTAATTATTTAAGTTCCCTTTATCTTTTTTACACTTAAGCTAACTTTAGGTGCATAATAATTAATTCTTTTATTAATTATTATATGCAAACCTAGGTTTTCCCTTTTAGGGTTTCTTGACCTATTAAAGGTTGAGTTCATTCTTTTCATTGTAAGAAGAAGGTTTTTTACATTACACAATTTTGTGAATATTGAGCTCTCTCATTTTGAGCATATTTTCTCTGTATTTCTTTCTTCTATGATTTGCTTCCTTGCTTCTTCTTGTAACTGGTTTTTTAGCTTGCAGAGATCATTTGGGCTCCTGTGGTGTTATATTTTCTCAACTCCAATATGGTATCAGAGCCACATGTCTGCAGCTATTTGTTCTTGTTTTGAGATTTTCTGCATTGGAAGCAGATCTAGGGTTTCATAATTTTTTTACGCACCTAGGGATATGCCTTTTTTCTAAGCATTTTGGGCCTAAATGGACCTCACCATCATGCTCAAAGGGCCCGAAAACCCCTATGGTTATATAAAATTTGACCTATTTTGTTTCCTGAGCCTCTGGGAGTTTTTTTTCTCAAATCCAGGTCGTATGACCTTGGCACGTAGTTCGAGAAAAAAATTATTTTTTGCCTTTTTACAGCATGCAGGCTGGATTTTAATTTTTTGGAAAAATCAAAGAAATCAAACACACCACAGTGAAAAGCAATTTAAAAAAAAAAATTGTTGGGGGGGGGGGGGGGTTCCCATGGTACGCAGGGTACCGTGGGCCCCCTATCATGCTGCAGGCCCCGTATAGCCATCGCCGGCACTGCCTTGGCCCCCGTCGATAGCTTTCTGCAGCCCTGCCAAGCCTCTAGCCCCTACCGGCAGCTCCATCCAGCCTTGTCACCGCACTCAGCCTCCAACTACCCGCCCTCCCGTTGCCTGCTGGTCCTTGGCCCTCCGTTGCTCCCTTGCATCCGCCTCCTCACTACCAGATGGCCCTCGACCTCCTTGCCACCAAACTTGTCCCTGCCCTCTACCCAACCCAGCTCCATCGTTGCTAGCCTCCTTGCGGCCCTCGCCGCCCAACCCTGCTCTACCGCCGTCGGCCTCCCTGCAGCCCTGCCGTCACCAGCCTCCCTCTAGCCCCACCGAAATTCGCCGCTTGGCCACCACTACCAACCCCTTGGCCACTGGAGCTTGGCCTGACTGCCATCAGAGTGCCACTCACTGGCCACCTCTGCCCGAACAACCACCAGACTACCCCTTCCTCTTGTTTTGAAGGGGGGTTTGGGTTTTTGGCCATATCTTGGGCATACAGAGTCATTTTTTCAAAAACAAATAGGCGGCAGAAAGCTGGTTCTAAACCAAACCTCATGATGTTGGTAATTTTTTCCAATTTTTCTATTTGACTATGTTTTTTTCTAGTCAAAGTGAGGTCTCTTTTTTGCACTCCAGGGGATGTAAAAAGAGCATCTGAACTCCATTTTTTGAAAAGTTTATATTTTTGGAAAGCATGTGTTGTGTACTTTCCAGCCATATGAGTTTTATTTTTAGATTCTGTTCCATGTATATTTTATTTAGTTTTTTTCTTTTCAACACTCTAGTGGATATCTTAGTTGTTTCAAGCCCTGGGATCTCTTCTCTAGGTAGGATGTCTCTATTTTGGTTCTCGTTTCTATTTCCAATATTTTTATCATTGTAGCTTGTATTTTTGCAAATGCACTAAGATAAAGTGTCATCATGCATTGTTTACTTGGAATCTTGCACCTCTTGTGCCTTATTGTACATGCACTATTTATAAAGTGCCATGAGGGGGTTGATGTTTGCCTTGTTTGCCATCTACCTTTGTCCAGTGAGTGTTCCTTCCATGACATTCACCTCATGATGTGTGTCAAGTGAGTTTTCCTTCCACGACACCATGTACTTTTCTCAGCACCTTTGATGTTCCTGGTTCTTTGTCATGCAGTTTTTCTTGGTTGTTCTTTTTAGTGTTCCTATCCCTCTCCCACTTCCACATTATGGGGAGGTTTTTCCTGTTGGTTCTAATGCTTCCATGGTTTGATTGATCAGCTCTTCAGGCTTTGGTGTTTTCATGCCATCTATATCTTCGATTTCAGTTGTTTGCCTTGTTTGTCTTCTGATTCGAGTAGTGTCATTTGAGGGCACTCATAGAGATCATAGTCTTCTCTACCTGGTCATGTTCTATTTTAGTGGAGGTTCTTCAGATCAGCAGTTATTCTTCGATAGAGTTTGCAGGTTCTTCATGCTTCAGTAGTGTTCTTTTCCATCTCTTTTTGGAGTAGAGTTTTTTCCCAAGTGGTTTTCTCTATTTCTCTAGTTTATAGAGATTTCATTGTATTTGGGTACCTGATAAGCCCTTGTTGCTGGGACCCATCTTTCTTGCTTTCAATAGCTATTCTAGGTTTTAGATTCTCCCTAAGTCTAGCTTAAGAGGGGGTGTTTGTTTAATTATTTAAGTTCCGTTTATCTCTTTTACACTTAAGCTAACTTTAGGTGCATAATAATTAATTCTTTTATTAATTATTATGTGCAAACCTAGGTTTTCCCTTTTAGGGTGTCTTGACCTATTAAACACTGAGTTCATTCTTTTCATTGTAAGAAGAAGGTTTTTTACATTACACATTTTGTGAATATTGAGCTCTCTCCTTTTGAGCATATTTTCTATGTATTTCTTTCTTCTGTGATTTGCTTCTCTGCTTCTCCTTGTAACAGGTTTTTCAACTTGCAGAGATCATTTGGGCTCTTATGGTGTTGTATTTTCTCAACTCCAATAGATTTGTCATGTTTATGTTTTATGTCGGTTTTGTTTCTCAAGACTCAGAGTTCATTGGTTATACTTCTTGGAGATCATGTGACTTGGAATGAGGTGGCAGTGCAGATTTTAAGATATGATAAACGACAGCAGAGGAGAGGAATATTCTTTCTTTAATGATTTGAAATCTGTCATTTATAGCAAGTGTGGTGTGGGGATCCATATTTTTAGAGATGAAGTGACTTCACATTTAATGCATGCTCGAAAATGATCATTTCAGAGTAAGGTTGCACGAGAGAAGAGTAATGAGGACAATTCGTAGTAATCATGGGTAAGATTTTCTCAGATTTTAAATTGGGTAGCTGTCATGTCGAGATTATCATTTTTTTGGTAAAGTGTTAAGAAGAGTTTGTGGAGTAGGAAGAAATTGACTGTGACAGGGGTTTGCAGATGACAGAGGAAGGTATGTTCAAACAACTTTCCTAATTGTTGTAGTTTGTCTTAGAAAGGCTCTGGATATTTTGTTAGTTGTTTGTTTCCATTTCCCTTTTCTTCTTTGTTTGGGTTAATTGGAGGAAATTGCAGGATGGACATGAGGCCCACTATGCCTAAATTAGTGAATTCTTCTTCCCTTGTAGGTTCCTTACTAGAGCTAGGTGATACAACTTTAGTGCAATTAGATCTAGATGATTTCCTAAAAGAGTACAGAACCCAACCGCTGATCCTATGATGAGAGATATTGTGCAGAGCAGTTTATTAGAAGCAGCCGCATTTCCCACAGCTTCTCCTTGCCCTGAATTGGTTTTAGAATGCATGAACCACTATGATAAAGCCAACAGATGCATAAGGAAAAATAATGGTGAAGTTTTGTTGTCCATTGATAGACAAACAGTAATGCTTGCCATGGGTATCCCACACCGGGAACCCTACGAAGATTGGACAATTGGAAAATCTTACAGAATTTATTCTAAGAAAAAGTCATATTATAGAACTATCACTGCACGAAATTGACTTTTGAAGTTTCAAAAAGGGGGTTCAAGGCTGCCAAGACCCTTAACCCATGAGCATTTGATTCCTGCGATTAGAGATTTGGTAATATTATTGAGCAGAGTCAAGGGGAATTCACACTCCTTCTATTGGGAAGATTGGATGTATTTCTTCATTCAGGTAACTCTAGATAAAAATTGGTTCATTGATTAGGGAACTGTTATTGGAGAAAGATTGCATGAGGGTTTGAGAAATTATCTTGGGATGCCAAACTTTTATATGTCTTCATACCTATTATATATGATAGCCTGTGTGAGGGAATGCTCTACATTATTCCATACTAAATGGGTTCAAGGTATTAAAATTTATGATTATCGTCCCCATTTGACTTTAAAAGCCTATGTTGATGATTATCTTCGTTGCAACGACATTTTTGTTGGGAGGTTAGCCTTTGAATTACAGGATAACTTGCATAGGAGAATGTCTACTCAAGTAGTTGAACTAGTTAAAATCTATGTTAGTTTCTCTACATAGTTTAATCACTTCACTTATATAAGGGTTGGAGGTTTTAAAGGTGAACCCTTTAGGCTACCTAGGTATGTTTCAGAATTTTGTATCCTAATTGAAGTTTCCAGATAGCTAGCCTATATCACGAAGGATTATGGTGAAGATACTGACACAAGTGGAATTTTTCCCATCGATTTAGGCTATTATATTTCTAGGTCTATCTCTGACGCACTAAATCTTGAGCTAGAGTTCAAGAGATTTCATTTTAAAACCTTTGTGAAAAAGGATAACTTTGATAGTAAAGGTTTTATCACCCAATATGTGAAGAAGATAGTGCCTAGTCAACATGTACCCCAGTTGGAGGATTATTGGGAAGATTTCCCAGAGGAGTTTGAAGTGAGGAAAAGGAGTTGGTCCAGGTTAACTTTGAGACAGATTCATGAAATGAAATTGCCAATGGATACTTCAGGTGTCACTACTGATAATGAAGATGTGCTGAAATCTAAGTTTATGAAATGAGTACATAATGAACCTCTCCCTAAAGTTGACTGGAATAAAAAGATGGAAGATAGCATCGAGACATGCACTTTCAGCCTAATTCACAGAACAAAAAAATGGCTCAGGAGTTGCCATTTTCATCCAGTGAGAGAAACCATTTCAAGAAATAAAAAGGAAATAAGAAGACCGCAAGAAAAACTTTTGTTTTAACTAACATCCCTATTTTTCTTGTAGGATAAAGGCAACCTAAGTTTAAAGAAGAGAAATTTGATACTGAAGATGCACTTTCTATTGGCAGTTGGTTACCAGGTCAAGGCACAAGAAGAGCTTTCAACGACCTGCCTCTCATCTCATTCTCAACGTGAATACTGAGGAAGTACAGTGCGATATGGAAACCCCTGTTTCAGATGTTGATAAGGTCTTAACTGACTTGGATGCTACTGCTCAAGAAACATGTGTGCTTGATGGCTAGACCAATGTAGACAATGCTACACAATCACCTTCAGGAGCTATGCAATCTAAGGAATGGACATTGGCTCCTAAATGGTTAAATGACTCAATTACCAAGAAAAGAAATGCGGTTCCTATTTCAGTGTCGATGGAATATGCTATAAGTAAATGCTTGGGAAGATCCACGAAGCCAAAGTGGTTATAAATGGAGACAATGATTGGTTTTGATGAAGAAACAAAGCAGTGGACTACAAACATTGCCAAACCTACATCTGATAAGAATGTCATCATTGCTTCAGAGGCAAATTACACCATTGAGCAGGTTGATTTGGAGGTCAGAACTAGAGCAGTTGATGTAAAACATTTGGAGACTTTGACTAAATGAATCATCTCCCACACCTGGAAGGATGAGAAGGACAAGGTTGAGTTGAAGTAGAATTTAATGCAAATGGCCCAATACATTCATGCCTTGCAGAACAGTCCATTGCCATTGTCTTAGAGCTCAGTCCCCTTTAGTTCAAAATCCCTAGGGAATCAGAAGTTCTTTGATGAGGTTCAACGAAACAAAATGATCGTAGAGATTTTATTTGAATGGCTCACCTGGATCATGCATCAAGGAACCAATTACATATCAGATTTAGTTTAGATTTTCAAGGATGCTAATGAGGTTACCAAGGAAATGGATGCCGATTTGATCTCATGGCAAAAAGAAAAGACTAAATGGGTGGTCATATCTAAGAAAATACGAGATATCCAGCGCTATGGTTTGATGAAATTTCTTGCTGAAAGGTAGGTGCCAGGGCTAAATGAGGACATAATGTTTATATGCAGGGAAAACATAGAGTGGTGCAATCAAATTATCAAACAAGGTCATAGCAAATCTAGCAATCTGTGAGGTGAACTAATAGCCTTAAGAACTACTATGCAAAAGGATTTGTGTTGTGTGGATGCTCAATTGCTTAAGGAAGATAACCAGTCTTTGGAAAATACTATTGAGATGATCAATCAATTCAGCAGCCACATTAAACAAATTAGAGTGGAAAAATCCTTGGCTATGGAAGATTTTATGAGGGTTTCCAAAGTGGAATTGATGCTCATGGTTTGTCTGGATCACTTGGATTCACACAGGGACAAAGTATAGATGGTAAAGAGGAAGAAAGAACTCTTGAAGCAGAGAGTAATACACATTAGCCTACTGTACATTATAGTAATTCAGGGAATTCTTGAAGGTGCATCATGAGTGGAGTGAGGCAAAGGCGGTTATGGTGTCCATTCAAACCAATGACTCGGGCAATCCAACATAAATAGAATCAACAACATGACTAGCACTGCTGGTAGTTGTCTGCCAGCAAGTCTAGTCATTTGTTTTTAGTTTCAATTATGTAGTTAAGGTAGTTTCTCATTAACTCTTCCAAGTTAATTTTTATCTTTAGTTTGAACTAATGGTCTGGAGACCTATTTATATGTTGTGTAATGACTTTATAAGGGTTCACTAAGTTTTTGAAAAACTATTTCTTGAATTTTGCTGAAAAACTCTATGTATGGAAGGTCGATAATCATCTATGAATGAAAATCAAATAACAGTTATCTTTGACTTTGAATCTGTGTGTTTGATTTTTGAAATTTGATTTTTGTGAGAATCGGTTTCAAATAAAGATCTATTATATATTTCTCTATGCGCAAAAAATTACCAGTGGGATTCACGTTATAAGCTTTTCATTTTGTTTTAGTGCACATGTGAAGTCTATTGGCTTCATATAAAGAGTTCTATATAAATCAATGCTTGCATTTATTTGGTATGGACTGTTAAATGCAATAACCTTTTCTATGCTTTTTGGTGAAAAGTATAATACTGGTTGTGTGTAACTTGAAGTTGATTGAATATTTACTAGAGGGAGTTGTACCTTAATTCAAAGGTTAATGAATATAATGATTTTCTAAATGTTTGGTAAAATTTGTCTTTCATTTCTTTGTTTTAAGGGTATTCAAATTAAATAAAGTTCAAAAGACAATTCTATTTACCAATAGTTCAGAAGAGTCATGATGGAGCAGAGTAGTAAGGATATCGAACCTACTCAAAGAAAGAGTCTTTTATGGATTGTGTGCAAATCAGGGGGTAAGTGTTGCAAGGTTATTGTGGATAGTGGAAGTACTGGCAATTTTGTATTTGAGGAGATGGTTGTGAGGCTTGGATTAAAGAGGCTTGAGAATCCTTGTCCTTATGAGTTGAGTTACTTACAAGATGATCAAAATATAGAAATAAAGGAGCAATGTTTTTTGAATTTTAATAGTGGGCCTTTTAGGGATGAAGTTTTATGTGATATTGAATCTATGAGTGCATTCCATGTCTTGTTGGGAAGACCTTTGCAGTTTGATAGAGGAGCTATTTATAATTGTAGAAGAAACCTAGTCACTATTGAGAAGGATGTGAAGTAGTTGACATTGATTTATTTGAAGGAGAAAGAGAAGGAGGTGAAGTATCCGAGTCCTAAGAAAATTTGCAATACTAAGAAACTAGTTGCAAAGGTGATATCAAAAGGTGACATGAGTTTGCAGAAAGATCTAATAAATAATCCTAATGGATAGATAGAACTGGATAATAGAGAGCTTATGGTCACAAACCGAATGAGGTCTTGTGGAAGAAAAAAATCAGAGTTGCAGAAGAAAGAGAGCAGCATAAACAATGTGCAGATCTGAAGAAAAGGAAGAAAGATAGATAGAGTTAGAGGTTAGAGAAGCTAGTTGAGGCACCAGAGGAGCTAAAGAAGAGGCTGGCTTATAAGGAAGATGTTTGTATCAGAAATGAGCATGGGGTCTTTATCTCAAATCCTTTTAAATGTTCATGAGTTTCCTCTAATGGAACATCTTTTCCTACCTAGGGTGTCTAATGAAGGAGCATCCCCAGTTGATGAGCAATCTTGCATCTACCAAAAATATATCCTTTCAATTTAGTTCTTATTTAGTTTAGTATGTAGTTTTCTATGTTCTTACCAGATGGTACTGGTAGTTGCTTGCTTTTCATTACAGATCCTCTTTTTGGTTTCCAAGCTGGTTCATGTGCTTAATTCCATATTTTTCAATCTATTTGGATTCTTTTTCGATCAGTTATCACTCCCAGTTGAATGTTTCTAGGTTCCGGGATAGTTCTTGTGCTTACCGATTAACTTTCTTTCATTATCGGAGATGTTCTTGGCATGTGGATCTATTTTGGGTCTTGTCTGATGTTATTTGGCATGTGGTTGACCTTCTTGTTGAACCACACTTCTTGGTTGTTATTTTTGGAAAACATTTCATTCATTCTTAAGGCCAACCTAGTTACACATTTCATTTTCCTACATTGGTACATGTAATCTTTTGTGGCCAACCTTGATATGTTCTAGTGGGTATAAATATGGCATTATGTAATCATTTGTAGGGGCAGAGGAAGTAGAATTAAGAATAAGGATTGAGATTCACATTTAGTGATCCAGTTGATTCTTAGAGTCCCGGTTGGATTGTATCTGGCTGATAGCCTGCATGTAACCGGTTAACTATTGGATTCTCTATGATGATTATATGATGATAATCGATTGGTCACTAGATGTTCTAAGGCAATCATATGATATGTTTTTTTTATCTTGCTATGTTTTCATGTTGCTTTCTTTGTGTTTCTCTTGCTGCATAAGTTGTTCATTTATCTTTTGAGGGTTTCATCGATTATGGCTGCATCAAAAAGTAACTCACATCATTCTTGAATAGACATCAATCAGCAACATGAAATACATATCTCCCTGCAACCTTCTCATTCTAGAAGGACCACACAAATCAGTATGTACAAGATCCTATAATCCATTAGAATTATTCTATTTTATTTTGAAAGTAACTCTTGTCTTCTTCCCTAACTGACATTCCTTGCATACCAAATTAGTAGGCTTTACCAACTTCAGAAAATCTCTCATTACTTTAGTAGAACTTATCTTAACCATGCAATCAAAATTCACATGACACATCATTCTATGCCATAACCATCATTAATCAACCTGAGCAATCAAAGAAATTTTACCACCAACATTCAAGTAAAAGATATTACCTTTAGTGTTAGTCCCTGACGCAATCTCAAATGTGGAACCACTCAAGATCTTACTTTCTATTATTGAATTGCAAATCATATCCCGTTGTCACAAAAGTACATGTACTTGACGACCAATCCTGGTCATCAACCTTGTGCAACATTAAATCAACCTCCAAGTGTGGGACTTACCAAAGTAAGGTTGAATCTCTGGAGAAGGTTGACTTCCTCTTCAATCTGATGCAAGTGTTGAGCTAACCCAACACTCAAAAATCTATTCTATTGGTTTGATAGGGAAAAGGGATAAAGAAGGGAAAAAGTTCACACCTAGATTGAATATGATCTTCCTGCCTGTAACTGCAGAAGGCATCAATGAGAATCAACCAAGAATATGCACAACTTCCTATCCTAATTAGCTTCCCAAAGCATGAATGGAGGTTGGAATTTTTATGAAAATAAAAAGGAGTTGCACTTGGCTCATAGATGAATTTCTAAGAGGGATCAACATAGTCACAAATACTCAAAAAACATACAAGAATGCATCCCAAAAAAGAGGTAAAATATGTCACACAAATTATCAAGACTGAAAGTAGGCAAGATAGTTAACTTTATTAATGCAAAAGAAAGACAAAATTTACAGTTGCAGAGAAAAAAATAATTCTGCAAGAGAAAAAAAAAGATCCCAAAAATATTACAGAAATTGCCTTTATAGTTAAGTTATAACTAAAGTAGTCACTAGTGAATAGGGACCTCAAAGAGATCAATTTGTATCAGTCAGCAATAGTAAACACAATGGAAACACAAAGATATGATGGAGGCAATGCAGAAAAGATAATTTTGTTGCATGAAATCCAATTATATCCAACCCATAACAACCGAGTTAGAACATACCGACACACACGCAGGTGGTAGAATAGGTAACAACCGGGACCTTGAATCAAAAGATCTATCTTCTATGCATAGTCTATCTATCAAATTCTTTGATTGAGTTCATTCTAAATCATAATTACAAATATATATATATATATATATCTATCCAAACAATCCAGTTGGCCCAAAAGGGATCAAAACCTGAAGAACAAGACCTAACATGAAAATAACAAGGTCGGCCTCTGCCAATCAATTCCTCTATAAAATCCAAAGGATAAAATATAGAAGGTCAGCCACATGCCAAGGAACATTGAAATCAATGGCCAAGACTCCACAAACTTTAGGATGGGTTTTGGCAGATCACCAAAATAGGTCTCAGGCAACCGGTAACAAAGGAACAACTTGTAACAAGAAACTATCTTGGAAACTGGTAACGATATCTTGTCAGAAAGTGATCCAAATGTGATGCAACCTGAAAAAAAAGAAATATTATAAAGTCTTCAATTGGAATCCAACTCCATAGGATTCAGTGAGCCAAAACCGAGGCACACAAAAAGGAAAACTGAAACTGCAAAAAGAAAATAAAATAGAAAGGAAAATGTTTTTGGTTGATGCAAGACAGTTGTGAACTGGGGATGCTCCTGTATTAGACATCTGGGGTTAATGAAAAAGTGAGCCCCTCACTTTGCAGAGTTGAGAGGGAAACCAAGGTGGTCTACCTCTGCCTGAGAAATCCAAGATGAATCTTCAACTGGTCTTCCCTTCCACTTCACAAGATATTCCTTATACTGACTGTTCCAAGCACTATGCCCAATCCTACTGTCCAAAATCTCTTCAATCTGATCCGGTTCCTTCTGGGGAAATTGTTCCTCCAAGCTTGCAACACTATCCTCACTAAATTCTAGTTCATGGTATTTGTGAAGATCTACAATGTTCAATATAGGTGAAATACTTAGACTATCCAATAGATCCACTTCATATGCATTTCCAGAACTGAACTTCCTCAAAATCTTACAGGTTCCAAACTTCTTCATCTACAACTTATTATAATTTGCAACTGGGAATCTCTCTTTTCTAAAATATACCATCACTTCATCGTCAAATTCAAATTCCTTATGTCTCCTCTTCTCATCCACCTTCTCCTTATATTTGTTGTTCATGTCTTTCAAATGGTGTTTAACTTGAATATGCAACGCTCCCATGTGATCTGCAAAATCTTCTTCTTCTGAACTCTTTTGGTCTTCACTACTAATGTCTCTCAATTCTGATATTCCTTAGGGTGCACTCTGGTAACAATCTCAAAAGGTGTTTTTTAGGTACTTCTATTCACTGAATTGTTGTAGGCAAAATCTTCTTGTGTAAAGATCAATTCCCAACTTCTGATTTTATCTCCCGCTAAACATCTTAACAAATTTCCCAAACTCCAGTTAACAACTTCTGTATGTCCATTAGTCTATGGATGAAAAGTAGAACTGAACTTCAAATCTACCTTCATCTTCTTCTAAAGTGTTCTCCAAAAATAGCCAACAAACTTAGTGTCTCTATCTGAAACTATGCTCTTAGGTAATCCATGCAATCTCAACACTTCCTTTAAAAATAGGTTTGCTACATGCAATGCATCTGATGTCTTCTTACAAGGTATGAAATGAACCATCTTTGAAAATCTATCCTACCACAAATATAAAATCATTTCCTCTCGGTGTCTTATGCAATCCAAGTATAAAATCTATGCTTATATCATCCCAAGGTCTTATCGGTACTGTCAAAGGTTTGTACAATACAACATTTTGACTACTACCCTTTGCAACTTGACAAAATCTACAACTCTACACATATCTCTTAACATCCTTATGAATCTAGGGCCAAAAGTACTGCTCACTCACCAATGCAATTGTTTTGTCAATGCCAAAATGTCCAACTATGTGGTTTTTTTTAATCAGGTTCTCTCTCATGGAATTCTTGGGTATGCACAACTGAACTCCCCTAAATAACATCCCATCCTGAATGAAGTAATCCAACCATTTCTTCCTATCAACCATAACTAATTTTCTACATTCTTTCCAAGTTTTTACAAAATCTGGGTCATCATCATACAAGGTCTTCAAATCTTTGAAACCTAATACTGTCACTCTCATCTCTATCACCAAATTTCTTCTCCTACTCAATGCATCATCAACTTTGTTATATTTTTTTACTTCTATGGTTTAACACAAAGGTGTAACTTTGCAAGAATTCTACCTAACTCATATGTCTCTGATTCAACTTACTCTGAATGTTCAAATACTGCAAATAATGATGATTTGTATACAACACAAACTCCTTAGGCAACAAGTAATGTCTCCATTTCTTCAAGGCTTGAGTTATGGCATAAAATTCATGATCATACACTGAATATCTCTTTTGGGCATCATTCAATTTCTCACTGAAATAGGCTACTTCTCTCCCTTCTTGACTCAAGACTACTATTGTTGTTCCACTTGCATCACAATCTACTTGAAATACCTGATTAAAATTTGGTAAAGCTGACACAGTCTTCTTAGTAACTTTCTACTTCAAAATTCAAAAATTTTGTTTGCTCCAGTGGTCCACTTGAATTCCTTTCGATCTCCTCTCATGGTCTCAACATAGGGTTACAAACTGAACTAAAATTTTTGATAAACTTCTGGTAAAAACTAGTGAATCCATGAAATGATCTTACCTCCCCAATTCTTTTTGGTGTAGGCCACTCAACAATGGCTTTCAATTTCTCAGGGTTCATCTTCAAACCATCCTCAAATATCACAAATCCTAAATAAACTAACTCATCCTTTGTGAAAGTATAATTCTTGATATTGATCAACAACTTTTCTTCTCTCAACCTCTGCAAAACTTGTCTTAACTGCAACAAATTCTCATATTTTGTCTTACTGAAAATAAGAATGTCATCCAAATACACAATAACAAACTTACCCAACAATTTCCTCAATACTTCATTCATCAGCCTCATGAAAGTACTCAGTGCATTAGTTAATTTAAAAGGCATCACCAACCATTCATATAGTCCTCTGTTTGTCAATTAAATGTCGTCTTTCACTCATCACCTTCTTTGATCCTAATCTGATGATATCCACTCTTCAAATCTATCTTTATATAGTATTTTGCACCACTCAAACAGTCCATTATATCATCCATCATAGGTAAAGGAAACTGATATTTCACTGTGATCTTGTTTATTTCTCTTGAATTGGTACACATTCTCCACTCTCCATTCTTCTTAGGTGCTAATACTACTAGTACTGTACAAGGGCCCAGACTCTCCTTGATCAAACCTTTCTTCAACATCTCATGCACTTGTCTATTTAGTTCTTCATTCTATGTCAATGTCAACTTGTGTGCATCTTTGTTAGGAAAACTAGATCCAGGAACCAAGTCCATGCAATGAATAATACTTCTTACAAGTGGCAATCCATCAGGTACTTTATCTGAAATGATGTCCTCATATTCCATCAGTAAATCTCTTATCTATTTCGGGTGCTCTTCTTCTAGTTCCTGTCTCCCAGTCTTCTTAGGAATTAAGGCAAAACACACATTCTCATGTCTCAGTCCATCCATGAATTTCCTTCCATCTACTAAACAAATTTTGGAATTCATATAGACTTCATTCTTCAAAGGTTCCTCCAAAGGTAACAAGTTTTTCTTTGTCCCATTGGCCACAATAGTGTATGTACTCTTCCTCCCATCATGTACTTCTTGTCTATCAAACTACCAAGGTCTATCGAACAAAAATGACAAATATCCATAAGCATGATATCACACAAAACTTCATCATGATAATTCCCAATTTTCAATTTCACCGAACATTATTCACTTACTAACAACTTATATTCATCCTGAATCCATGCTATTTGATAGGCCTTAGGGTGTTTCAATCTCTCCAATTTCAACTTTTTCACCATCTCTTCTGAACCAAGATTATCTGAACTACCACTATCAATAACAACTTTACAACACTTACCGGATACCTTACATCTGGTCTTGAATAAATTCTTCCTCTACAAGGGATCTTCATCTCCTCTGGTATGATAGAAAGCTCTCCCCATCATCAAGAGCTCTCCATCTTTTGGTTTATTGTCTAATCCAGTGGGGTTTTCTTCCACCACTTCTACTCTTTCAGTAGCCTCTATCTTCTTACACTCAAATGCACGATTTCCTTCTCTACACTTAAAGAAAGTTCCTCTAAATGTCCTCTTGTCTTGGCTTTCAAAGTTCTCATTCTAGTAACCATCTGGTTCTCTCCTCTAGTAGAAATTTCTATCATCCTTTTGGTATGAATTTCCTTCTTTTCTCACTTCCTTGTCCTTGTTCTGATCTATACTAGTTCCTCTTCCTCCTTGAAATATTCCTCCAATAAACCTTCCACCTCTGCCTCTCTATCTCTGCTCATGTCTTTTTTTCAATTTCTCTTTAGCCTTTAGGGCATACTAGTAAGCCTCTTCAACACTCTCTAATTTCATCATACTAAGTTCATCTCGTATAGACATCTGAAATCCATTCAAATAACTTTAAATTTATTCAACTTCATCATCAACATGTTTGGATCTAATGTTCAACTTGTGAAATGCTCTAGTGTACTCCTTCACACTAGACTCCTTCTGTCTCAGATTCTACAACTTCAAGAACAAATCTACTTGATAATTCACCAACACAAAGTTTGATTTCAACTTAGCATTCATTTGATCCTATGTATTAATCTTTTCTTTACCTCTTCTTTGTTTCTCAACTTGCAAATTCTCCCACCAAAGAGATGCATGACCTTTCAATCGAGTATAGGCATATTTCACATTCCTCTCTTTTGTAGTGTTTTCAAAATATAAATACTTCTCCATCTCCGAGATCGAATCCATCAATTCATCCGAATATAACTTCCCATCATATTCCGGTGGGGAAAAATGAGGTTTAGTGTTAACCCTACTCAAAACCCTTAAAAACCTTTCTCCATTCGGATCAACCACCAAAAGGTTTACTTAATCTATCGGGGCTTCTTCTCCTTCATCTTCCATTACATCTTCAATATGTCAGCCTTTTCTCTAGGCTGTCTCCATGACTTCTAATCGGGCTGCTATTCCTCGCAACATCTCCATCACAGAAGGGTTTACATTCTTGCGCACTGCACTATTCCTAGTACTTCTTCATGCTATTGATTCAAGCTAGTCCTTTGCAATTTTAGGTTGGATCCGCAATCCACCACCCTACAACAAAATTTTAGGACATGCAGTCTTGGGAATGAAACTTTCCTCTGATACCACTTGAGGTATTCACTAATGAGGAGGGACCTTGAAGAGATCAATCTATACCAGTTAGAAAGAGTAAACACAATGAAAACACAAAGACATGATGGAGGTAATGCAGAACAGATAATTTTGTTGCATGAAATTAGATTACATCCAACGGGTAACAACTTTGTTACAACATACCAACACACAGGCCTAGTAGAATAGGTCACAACAGGGGCCTTGAATTAAAAGATCTATCTTCTATGCATAGTCTATCTATCTGATTGTTTGATTGGGTGCATTCTAAAGAATAATTATATATATATATATATCGATCCAAAGGATCCAGTCGACCTAAAAGGGATCAAAACCCAAAGAACAAGACCTAACATGAAAATAACAAGGTCAACCTCTGCCAAGAGATTCCTCTAGAAAATCCAAAGGATGAAATGTAGAAGGTCAACCACATACCAAGGAACATCGAAATCAATGCCCAGGGCTCCACAAGCTTCAAGATGGGTTCCGGTAGATCACCAGAATAGGGCTTAGGCAACCGGTAACAAAGGAACAACTGGTAACAACAAATTATCATGGAAACCGGTAACAATATCTTGCCAGAAAGTGATCTAAATGTAATGTGGTTTTAAATAAGGAAAGATGATAAAGTCTTCAAGTAGAATTCAACTTCACAGGATCCGGTGAGCCAAAATCGGGACACATAGAAAGGATGTTGGCAAATGCACACTCCAATGAGATATTGTAGGTGATTGAAGGTTTTGTCATTGATGGCAACCTTACAATCCTATGACACCGAAAAGATAATTTACTGGCACTAGCAAGGTCAAACTCTACACCAACACACAGACCACCGGTAGTGAAAGGAAGTATACTGACACAAAAGCTGACAAGAATTTTGTTTATAATATATTTTGTAAATTATTGTAAAATCATTGTAAGCTAGATTGGCAAGTTGTAAAATGACTCATATATATAAGAGATCATTATAGAACATTTTATAGAGAGATAGAAGGAAGAAGATAGGTGAAATAAGGTAGACATATTATGTGAATTATAGGTTAGGGTTTATGTATAAAGAAGAGCTTAAACTGGTACTAGATCTGGCATAGTAGATGCTATTTTGAAGCAGTACAAGACATTGGATTTATATAATCCATTTTGTAAGTCAGTTAGACTTCCCATTCTGTAATTGAGGAGTGAGCTCTAGGAACTTGGCCTTCCTGCATGTGTAGGCCCCTCTTGTAGTAGTAATATTCTCTTTTTGGCCAGTAAGTGAATATTGTGGGTCACAAATCCCACCGAGGTTTTTCCCACACCGGGTTTCCTCGTTAAACTATTGTGTTATGGTGTGTTTTTCATATGGTTATTGTTATCTTTGTCTATTGCATTATTTCTTGTTTACCGGTATACAATATTGATATGCTTTACATGTTTTAAGTTAAGAAAATATTATAACCAGTTAGATACTGATTCAGCCCCCACTCTTAGTATCTCTGGGAATCCTAACAAAGGAAAACTGAAACTACAAACAGAAAAAAAATAGAAAGGAAATTTTTTTTGGTTGATATAAGATTGTTGTGAGCCGGGGATGCTCCTGCATCAATAACTCAGATAGAGCTCAAGATAGAAACCCTAACCCTAACTAGGGTTGGGTTACAAAAAAGGCAAAGGGGAGAAGAAAAGTTGATTGACTGCTTTGATCTGCAGTGTAAAAAATCTCCTATGTTAATGTCCAATCATCTAGGAAGAAACAAAACTACTGTGTAGATGACGCAAGCATGGTCGAGTACACTCCTAGGCAAAAAAGTCTCTGATCCATAATGAATGAGTATGGATTTTATCTAAATTGGTTGTGGGGGTATGGGAGGGACAATCATCTCCTTAAAATTAGGAGAAATATGCATGGGATGGTGTCTGAGGGATCTTTGTCAAGCCAAAAATTCTTCATAATGACTTGAAGAGGCATGAGTGGCATCTAGAATCAATCTACATGGTCACTTCTGGAGTAATGATGACAATCTTTGATGGTTGGAAGCAGAAAAAGATCAAATATTGGGCACTGACTAAGCATAAAAAATGTCTTGACTACCAAGTTGACAACCACCCACCTACAAAGCAATTGAATTCCAATGGTCATCACAAAATTGAATGTCCATCGTTGATGAAGAGATCTCATGCATAGATGGAAACACGAGACCACTACACATGAGCACTCAAAAGACCAATAAAGGATTAAGTCATGACCGTTGATTCTCCATCCTATGAAAATCCAATTCTCGAGGATGTACCATGCATTAGGCTAGACCCATTCTTTCCCTATACACTCCCGAGGGACCCTAAAAATTCACCGTGAGATGGTGGGAATCACCTTTGTCTTCCTGTTGTTTACCTTGCAAGGCCCTTTGAACTATCACTTTTACCTCGCAGGGTGGTAGGAACACTACCCCCACCCTTTATTTCTTACCCTGCACGACATCACTGCATCTATAAAAATTCTCGTGGGTTAGCAAGAAAACCATCTGCCTACCATTATTTACTACCCTACAACACTTCCCCTACTCCATGAAAATTTCTTGCAATATAGCAGGGACACCTCCTCTTTGTTTCTGTTATCCCACAAGGCCAAAACGCTTCCCCAAAATCCCTTGCGACATGGTGAGAAGATTATTATTTTCTTTGTTTCTTACCCCGTGGGGTCACCATGATTACATGGAAAGGTATGTGGGATGTGTTGGCATATGCACACTCCAATGAGACATTGTATGTGATTGAAGGTTTTTTCATTGATGGCAACCTTGCAATCCTATGGCACCGGCAAAGGCATTATACTGGCATCAGCAGATCACACTCTACACCGGCACTCAGGACACTGGCACCGACACAGAAGAAAGGAAGTATACTGGCACAAAGGCTGACAGGATTTTGTTATATTATATTTTGTTTATTATTGTAAAACTTTGTAAGACAACTTGGCAAATTATAAAATGACTCTTATATATAAAAGAGGTCATTGTAGACATTTGATATAGGAGATGTAAGCATTTAAGGAAAAATATTAGCTAGACCTATTATGTGAAATATAAGTTAAGGGGTTTATGTAAGCAGTAGAGCAACAACCGGTACTAGATCAGGCATTGAAGATGCTATTGTAAAGTAGTACAAGATATTGGATTTGTATAATCCTTATTGTAAGTTAGTGAGACTTCCCATTGAGCAGTGAGCACTAGGCAGTTGGCCTTCCTTCATGTGCAGGCCCCTATTGTAAGTAATATTCTCTTATTGGCCAGTGAGTAAATATTGTGGGTCACAAATCCCACCGAGGTTTTTCCCACACTGGGTTTCCTCATTAAAACCTTGTGTTATGGTGTTCTTTTCATGTAGATGTTCTTGATTCTATTTATTACATTATTTCTTGCATATCAGTACATTGTTATATTATGTTCTGCATGTTTTAAGTTAAGAAATTCTATATACCGATTAGATACTGATTCACCCCCCCTTCTAAGTATCTGTGGGATTCCTAATAGGATGGTGGGATGACTATCTACTCCAAGCTTTGTCTACCCCATAGGGGTCCTTTTTCTTCCCTATCCTTCCTTGTGAGGAACAGACCTTCTCTTTGTTGCTCTTATCCCACATGCAACTTAACCTTTCTATTTTTCCTATGGGGGGAGAATGATATCATAGGCTAAGATCACAATCTCGCTATCCCATGACACCATTTGTTGGCCTTGAGAAAAAAATCTGTGGGGTAGCAGAGCCCAAATCCCGAGAGGAACCCTCCAATTACCAGTAAGAGGAAACAAAGGAGAACTGGCCTACAAATGATAGGGAACCCTCTATCTGGTAGAACTTAAGTGAGTTGACCAACCACCCCGGTCAACTCAAATAAATAATTGGAGCTTGAAATGAAAAGAATCCTATACAGACTATCAACAAGGAAAGCACATAACACAAAGCTTATGTAGGTGCACATAACATGAAGGTTATGCGGAAAATCTTTAGATTTCTCAAATTAGATCTACAACTTTGTTGATAGAAAAAAGGTCAACATTTTAGCAACTTAGAGGGGCCCCTAAGCCTACTAAGGGAAATAACATATGTCCTTATATATCCATTTGGGCATAGAGTCACAAAAAGAGAATAGAAAAAGTGGACCCTCCCTGCATCCGAAAAAGATCAAAACTTAGCCAATATGAAGGGACTAACCTGTGCACGAGCACTTATAGAAAGAAAAAGAACATAAATTACTATAGTGTCATAAAATTTCAAGCCTATCAATTTTTACCATATTGGGGTCCTCACCTTGGCAACAACATCTTATTCTCCAACCAAGACCTCTTTCTGCATATTCACCCCTTGACCCCTTCCTATTTGACCCCTGAGATAGCTTAAGGAACCTGTCTAGGCCCCAACATAGGGCAGGACGGGGGTGTGGCACCCTTGTCCCCCTAGATAGGTCCCTGCAGCCCTATCTGCACTTTAGGATCCCAAATCTCCTTGATGTCCACCTTTGGTGAGATGAATTAATCCTTTGAGGAAAGTATAAAAGGATATTCAATTCCCTCATTTGGTATAAGTATATATATATGAAATACACAAGAAGTGAAATTCAGGAGGATGCCTTCATTATTGCCATCAAGCATTTAAGTCTTCTTCATGCATCCATTGGAGCAATATTATAACATTCATTTGCACATATGTGTGTGTGTTAGCATTTTGTCATGTTACATTCCATTTCATGCAACACTTGTGATTACATTCAAGAAGAAAAGCAATCATCATCGACAAAATTGTAGATCTACAAGGTATACAATTCCATTATTTACATTTTAGTATTTGCAATTACTTTCTTTTAAAGTTGATTCCTCAACTAGGGTTTGACTAAGGAAAAATCCTATCCACAACCTTTCTCCCCTTCTTTTATGTGTGTAGGTTGCAGGTGTGGAGCTGTACTTTCATATTTGGACTCCATATGCAGAGGTAGAAAATCCCTTTTTGTTTTGCGGATTGTTCGGAGGACCATGTACAGTTTCACCACGATCCTGATCAATTTTCTCTAAATTTGTACAGCAAATTCTTATCAATCTAATTATCTCATATCTTAAGTTATAGCACAATCCTAAACTTGTAGCTCATCATTTCACTCATTTTCTCTCTTTGTTCCACATAGTCAACAAGTCAACTTTCGTATTTACAAAAGAGGGAAAAACACACTTCAACCAGTGCAATCCATTTGGAATTAACATCCTTTCATCCCTTGGATTTGGATCTACTGGATTCAAGCCCCTCTTTTAAATGTTAAGTTCCTCCAAGTGAAAATCATCCTAGTGACTTCCTTTCTCTCTCCTAGGTGGGGAGTCACTAGGGTCCAATTTTCCACTTTACATTTTGGTGAACCCAATGTCTTACACATTAATTTTGATTTATCATTATTAGATCTAATTAATTTCAATTTGAATTTCAAATTTTGATTTCTAAGTTTTATCTAGTTGCAAATTTTAAAGGTTAATTGTATCGAAACCCTAATTTTTCATTTTGAGGAAATTAAGCTTGTCAAGTACAAAATATTAATTGCTTGTTTCAGATCTGATTTCTATTTCAACATTGCAATTGAAATTTGTCTCTTTATTCTGAAAATTCAGTGGTTAAATAATAAAACCTTAATTTTTAAGATTCCTCTATTTTTTACCTTTGACTGCAAATTTGACCGATCTAGACATCTCCAAATCAACTATTTTTTTGGATTTCGCAATAATATCACAATACTTATCATCCCTAAATTTTTTGAAACAAGTTGGTCGCACTGGGTGCACTTTCGCCACAGTCCTCAACTTTTTCCCTAAAATTTCGGGGGATGGAATTGACTGTATTTTTTTGCTCAAATCTAGAAAATCGACGTACTTTATCAAATTTAACACTCTCTAAGGTCGAACAAAAATTCAAAATTCTTCAAATTCAAATCTTAAATTAATTTGCATAACAAGGTCCTAATTTTAGATCTTCTTTTCCAGCAAATTAAGATTCTAATTAAGAGACTTCCAATGACAATTAATAAATTGGATTTACTTGCTCTTTCACATATGATTACATTACTTTTTGGATATATTTACTACAATCATAAATCAGATCAGAGTTTCTTTCATTTCCCATTGCTCCTTGTTATTCATAGAACTTGGTCATATTGTGTTGTTAGGATTTCCAAAGTCTTTTCTTTTCAAATGGATCTCAAAGCTTTCATGTATCATTTATGTTGCATTATGGTGATGTTGTTAACAAAATGAATTTCCTATGTTAACCACCTCAATGCTTTTGCAGACCCTAAACCTAGGAATCCTAACCCTTGTACATCTCCTAGGGTACCTTGTGTGGATGAGATGAGACCTAATGCTTTGATCAATGATCTTTCTAAAAGAGAGAAAACATTGGAAAGTAAATTGGACTCATCTTGTTCTTTTACACATACCCTTGAGAAGGGGGCTAAAATCAAAACATCAACATTCTTACATCTTTAGATCCTCCTTATTATCCTAAGACCTATCTTCAACATCAAATTATATGTCGGGAGGATGATGTCATGAATTTTATTCATGACCTTTCCCCTCGCATAAAAATAACTAAAAATAATCTTTTAGATGATGAAGATGTTCCTCCCCAATCTTCCAAAAAGGATAAGCTTGATAA
This sequence comes from Cryptomeria japonica, assembly GCF_030272615.1. Lineage (NCBI taxonomy): Eukaryota > Viridiplantae > Streptophyta > Pinopsida > Cupressales > Cupressaceae > Cryptomeria > Cryptomeria japonica. The sequence continues at coordinate 62,050,988 of NC_081412.1, forward strand.
AGGAAAAGAGATTGTCATTTCACATGATACTCCTTCTTCATCTACAAATCATTTTCTTCCTCCTTACACATCAGATTTCAAATAAATTCATGATCTTTTTCCTCCATATAGTCAATTGCAATATTCTTATAGTCATGGCTTTCATATAATTACAAAATTGGGAAATTTGAGCATGGAATTTGTGTCCTTATAAATCCTCCCACACAAACTACTACAAGAGACCTATGAAATGGTACCCCTGTTTCTATGGATGAATTCCTTAGGCTACAAAACCTTAAAAACCATCTTCAAAGACAAAAAATTAAAAGAGTCCATAAGAATTCTTCTTCTTCAAAGAGTCCTTTTTGTTCATTTCGCCAAATCCATGATCACAACACTGATGATTGCCTCAATTTTAAAAAATCTATCCAAGATGGCATAAATAGTGGTTGTGGATAATGAAACTTCTTCTTCTAACAAATCCTCTCCTTTATGTCAAAATGATATTTACCATCCTAACATATTAGTTGCAAGAATCTATTGGAGATTGAAATATGACAAGAATATTTCCTTTCCTCCTCAAAATAAAAACAAAAATCTTAAGCAAGTGAAAGGTATTGAATATTTCATTTTTCATGATTCATATTCACATTCTCTTGGAAAATTTTATGCATTTAAGAAATTTGTTAAACTGCAATATGATCTTGCACAAATTTGTCTCACAACAGATATAGTTGTATTTCTTGGTAAAAACATAGTACCTTAGCACTTATTTTCCCTTCATGTTGCTCTTCACCATATGACATAACTAGCCCATTTAACTAGCCCATTTAACTCCTTTTTATCATTTGTGGTGGTATTGATTCAATTTTACATACTTTGGGGCAGCAACATGAAGTCTATTTCCCTTCTTCTTTCTATACACTTGTCTTTTTATTTGTGTATTATTCATTATTAGATCTCCTGTCTTGCATTAGGTTATTCTTATGTGAGTAGGTAATTGTTCTTTGGTTTTTCACTTTTCTTAGAAAGGAGTTTATTTAATAAGTAATGTACCTCTTCTCTTTCTTTCATTCTCTTAGAAAATGTATATTTTCTATGGTTGCAATTATTCTCAAGCACGATATGCCTCCTTGCATGGAATGATCTATCAAGAAGTGCATATTCCTTCTTTTAGAAAATTTGTTCCATTAGGAAGGCATATCACTTGAAAATAAACACTATTGGAAAATGTGTACCCCTTGTCCTTCTTACTTGGGGGACAAGGATTTTCACTCCTATCCCTTTCTCTTTATCTTGTGTATCACTATTTCCTTTAGGGGCTGCATTTTTCATATGTGATTATCATTTCTTACGATGGTATGTTTTTATGATTAATCCCCCTTAGGGAATATGTGATGCTTTTTCTCTCTTCCTTTTGAAGATTGCCACTTCTTGAGACATGTATTTTACATATACTAATGTCTTTTTTTGCGTGCATTCATGAAAGTACATTGTGCATTTGATTATGTTAATCTATCTCTAGAAGATTGTGTAAGTTATTCTCATTGTCCCTAAACTTGGGGGCCATGATCTCTCTCTCTCTCTCTCTCTCTCTCTCTCTCTCTCTCTCTCTCTCTCTCTCTCTTTCTCTCTAGGGATACACTTTTCCCTATTATGTTGGTGATGTGAGTTTCATAACTTGATGCCATTCCTTGTGTAATATCGTTGTTGTTTTCTCAAGGATTCTCTCTTTTACAAGAGTTGTAAGTCCTTGATTACAACGTCTTTCACACTTGGTAATGTACATCTATGATAAATTCACCCATCCCTCTAGGGCTAAAAGTGAGTCATCCCTCATCAACAATCCCTTTCACTTAGTAATAGAAGGAAGAATTGAATTCTTGTTCTCTTGTGAGATTCATTCTAGAAGATGTTATACTTGTCTAAGATAACTCCTCTTGGAGGATGATGTCTTTTTTGAATAAAGATCCCTTCTCCTCCAAGGATCAATTTTGTACTTACAATAAGATATCTCTTCTCCATTATCCTATCCTTGCTTGAAGAGTATTCACTCTCTTTCTTGGATTTATGACAAAGAAGATACCTATGTTGACATCTTAAGTGGGGGTACCCACACTGCTCCTTTTGCAATATACTTTTCTTGTGCATTGTACAGTGGGACATTATTGGAACTAGAGGGAAGCCCCTTTAGAGAAAGATGTCATCACTTTTCTCTTGTATAGTAGGTCATTCTCAGAACCAGAGCACAGACTCTTAGAGGGAGATGATGCTACTTTTTCCTGGTACAATGAGTAATTCTTAGAATTAGAGTACAGACTCTTAGAGCGAGATGTCTCTTCTTCTTTTCTTATGTAGTGGATCATTCTCATAACTAGAGAACAAACTCTTAGAGTGAGATGATGCCACTTTTCTCTCATGCAAGGTGATTATTCTCAGAACTAGAGCCTAGACTCTTAGAGTGAGATATTATGACTTTCTTGACACTTGTACTATATATTTTATAATAGGTTGTAGCGTACTTGGGCATAGACTCCTATGAGGCACTTCAAACCTCACTTGCACACATGTGCTTGAGGTTGCGTGGAACTAATGACGTTCTTACTCTCCTCCCTTACATAGATCACCCAGACAAACTCTGGGGGATAGGTTTACATGTCCTTCTTAACATGTCATTTTCCATGGATCACCTAGTTTTAGGGGCGAGATGTCCATGGTTTCTCTCTTATTCAACTTTCTTCTCATGGATCACCAAAGTGTGTATTCATGTCCTCTCTCTCGTTCCTCTCATGAACCCATAGTTTTTCTATTGATGGTTCATTGATGATGTCAACTTTTCTCTTTTATGTGATCTCTTGTGTTTATGTGATGGCATTGGTCTTTGTGTCCTTATTAGTTAATGAGACATCTGAGTATCGAGGTCTTTCCGACTAGTTGATTTTTCATCTTGTGTCTTGTGTTTTTCATGTGTCTTTTGTGCTTTGTTTTTGCTTTGTGAGTCATTTTACTTTTGGTTTTGTGTTCTCTTACATATGTTTGAGTGGGTTAATATCCTAGGATTGTGGGCTTTTGCTCCTCAATATTAGTGACGTCTTATACTCCTTGTGGCATTGCTCCAAATCTCTCTTCTTCATCTCTATTTCATCTACTTTACTGACAGTATTGGCATAAGTTGTACTACCACTTAAGTGGGGGCTAAATTTAGTGTCATAAAATTATGACCCTATAAATTTTAACAACATTTGGGGTCCTCACCTTGGCGACAACATCTTCTTCCCCAACCAAGACCTCTTTCTGCACTTTCACCCCTTGACCCTTTCCTATTTGATCCCTGAGATAGCCTCAAGGCCCTTTTCAGGCCCCAAGATAGGGTAGGATAGGGGTGTGGCACCCCTATCCCCCCTCTATAACAGGGGTATGGCACCCCTATCCCACCCTCTTAGGGTGGCTTCAAGATAGGTTCCCCCAGTCCTATCTACTCTTCAGGATCCCAAATCTCCTTGATGTTCGCCTTTGGTGAGATGAATTAATCCTTTGAGGCAAGTATTAAAGGAGATTAAATTCCATCATTTGGCATATAGATGATATACATGAAATACACAAGAAATGAAATTCAGAAGGAGGCCTTCATTATTGTCATCAAGCATTCAAGCATTCAAGTCTTCTTCATTCATCCATTGAAGAAATATTACAACATTCATTTTCAAGTATGTGTGTGTGTTAGGGTTTTTCCTGTTACATTCCATTTCATGCAACACTTGTGATTACATTCAAGAAGCAAAGCAATCATCATAAAAAAATTGCAGATCTACAAGGTATACAATTCCATTATTTACATTTCAGCATTTGCAATTACTTTCTTTCAAGGTTGATTCCTCAACCAAGGTTTGACTAAGGCAAAACCCTATCCAAAACCTTTCTCCCCTTCTTTTCTATGTTTAGGTTTTAGGTGCACAAATATACTTTCATATTTGGACTCTATTTGTAGAGGTGTAAAAACCCTTTTCGTTTCATGAATTGCTCGGAGGACCATGTACACTTTCGCCACAATCTCAATGAATTTTCTCCAAATTTATAAGGAAGATTCTTATCAATCTAATTAGCTCAGATCCAAAGTTCTAATGTGATCCTGAACCAATAGCTCCTCATTTCACTCATTTTCTCTCTTTGTTCCACATAATCAACAAGTCAACTTTCCTATTTACAAAAGAGAGAAAAACACACTTTAACCCTTGCAATCCACTTGGAATTCATATCCTTGCCTCCCTTAGATTTGGATCTAGTGTATTCAAGCCCCTCTTTTGAATGTAAAGTTCCTCCAAGTAAAAATCATCATAGTGAATTCCTTTCTCTCTCATAGGTGGGAAGCAACTAGGGTCCAATTTTCCAGTTTACAATTACAAATAATCACAATATTTACAAAAGGATCTGCAAATACCTAAGCACATTCTTTGAGATGTATTCCATTGACTAGAATGGGGAGGTCTTTACTATTTATCTTGGCTATATTGAAAGAATTAGCCTCCTTCCAACATGTAATTACATAGGGACCACTCCATATTGCATCAAATTTTGAGTGTCTCCCTAATTTTTTTTCTTTTAGCATCCCATTTTAGGACAAAATCTCCAACTTGGAGGGTCCTTAAAATGGCTTTCTTGTGAAAATACCTTTTAACCTATCCTTGATGGACATTCGAGGTCTCCCTAGCCCCATCTCTAACCTCATCAAGCTCTATAAGCTCCACATACCTTACTGATATGGCATCATTTTCCAAGATCTCCAACTGATTTGCTAGGTCTAGAGATGTCAAATCAAGGGATAAGGGAAGCCTTTCTTTCCTTCCATATACTAGCATGAAAGGTGAGTTTCCTAAAGCTCTTTTGGGAGTGATTTTATTAGCCCATAGGGTTGTTCCCAATTCGAGGTGTCATGATTTCTTATTGTCCTCAAGAGTCATCTTAATGATTCTAATGAGATTTTTGTTTGAGGACTCAACTAAGCCATTGCCTTGGGGATAGTAATTTGATGATGTTCTAATAAACACATCATGCTAGACTACCCATACACTGATCTAAGATCCCATAAAGGCCTTAGTATTCTTTGATATAGTTGTGGAAGGGGCTCCAAATATGGTTGCAATCCCCTTAAGGAATTGAACCATTAAATTTTTAGTTTCATCCTTCATTGCAACTGCCTCTGTACACCTTGTGAAATATTTTGTGGTGGCCAAAATCTACTTGTAGCCTACAATTGATATTGGGTTGATAGGGCCAATTCAATCAAGCCCCCACTATGCAAAAGGTTGATCAAGAGAGATAGGATGAAGGGACAGAGTTGCCAATCTCTATTTGCATCCAAAAAGTGCACACTCCTTGCATCACCTAACCCATTTGTGAGCATCGCCAAATAAAAAAGGCTAATAATATCCTACCTTTATGATTTTCATAGTTGTGGTCCTTATTAATAAATGGCCACCTCAGGGCCCATTATGAAATTCTTCTAGCAATCTGAGGCTCTGTTTACATAGAATGCACCTTAGCAGGACACCATTTAGGCCCCTCTTGAATAGAATCCCATCCACCAAAGCATAGGGGATGGACTGTAACTTGAGATGTCTCCTCTTGGTTCTATCAAAGTGAGGAGGATAGTTTCCATCCCTTAGGAAGGAAATCATATTCTGGAACCAATCGGCTTACACATTTTCCTAGTTTTCAATCTATCCTTCATCCTATAGCAAGAGGGAGACCTTTAATTTTTTTCCAAAAGATGAATTGATCTATTCACAAAGTCCTCTTTCCCTCACTAATCTAGTAATTTTGATGTCAAGGTCATACTCCATGACCTTAGTGATCCATCAAGCTCTTTTCTCACCTATGTCCTTGTTGAGAAGGAAATCTTTCACACTTGCATGTGGAAGTAGGAGTTGAATCCTTTTGTTTGAGAGTATGTGTTTGAAATTTTTTAGTGCTCTCACAATTGTGATGACCTTATTCTCCACATATCTATATCTGAGCTCATAATCTTTTAGGCCTTCACTAAAAAAATCTATGGGTTTCTCTAATCCTTCCTGATTTAACTATGTTAGGACAACATATATACTTGCATCTCCTCCCAATGTATAAAGGATGCAATCCTTCTCATAGTTTGGATTTACTAGGGTAGGAGCCTGAACAATGGCTTGTCTTCTCTAATCAAAGCCTTCCTTTCCTTCCTTGGTCCATTTGAATAAAAAATCATTCTTTAGCATGGCTATGAGAGGTTTGACCAAGGTTGTAAGGTTTGGAATAAACCTTCTGACAAAGTTAATTCTTCTAAGGAATCTTTGAAGTTCTTTCTTGTGGTGTGGAAGTGGAAGATATAGAATGGATTCCACTCTCTCTAGATCAATGGCCAGATCATCTTTGGATACAATGTGTCCTAGAAGATTTCCCTGATCAGTTGAAATACACACTTGTTGGGGTTCAAAGATACACCATATACTCTGCACTTTTTGAATACTTGCTCAAGGTGAGCAAAATGGTCTACTACATGCTTGGAGTACACAATAATATCATCAAGATACACAAGTACAAATTGTGTTAATACTCCCTTAAAGGTCATATCCATGACTCTTTGAAAAGTTGCACCTACATTTTTTAGTACAAAGGGTATTTTAAAATAAGAATAAGTTCCCCACTTAGTAGTAAATGTAGTCTTAAATTTTTTTGATTCTTGGACTAGGATCTGATTATACCTTGAGTATCCATCCAAGAATCAAAATCTTTTTGAGCCACTACCTTTTTATAAAATGTGTTCCATAGAAGGGATGGGATAATGAACTTTGAGGGAGGCTCCATTAAGGTCCCTAAAGTCTACACACAATCTAATTTCCCCATTCTTCATCCTAAATGGAACAAGATTAGCTAGCCAAGAAGAATGCTTGATTGGAAAAAAAATGAAAGATTTTATAAGCTTGGATAGTGCCTCTCTCATTAAAGGCTCAATTTTGGGGTCTATAGGTCTTTTATTTTGTCTAATAGGCTTAGCATTAGGATCAATCTATGCAGTATGTTGAGCTAAGCTAGGGTCAAATCCTTGTAGATCCTCATATGTGAAATCAAAAATATCATTATATTCTTGACAAAGATTAACAAAAGTACCTTGATCATTTTGGGAACGTACCTTTCCCAAATTGAGAGCTTTTTGATTAGATAATGGGACTCATTTGTAATCTACTTTCTTTGTGGCTAGGTTCACTGCTCTCCCTTTCATCTGATAATCAATGTTGAAGATCCCTTCCAAGGTAATCAATCCCTTGGGCACATTATTTGAGATTAGCTGCATAATATTATCTCCATATTGGTCTTGTAGCATGTCTTTCTTTTTGTGTGAGAACTTTGCCTCATCTTGTAGAAAGCTCATAATCTATTGATCAGAGTCAAAGACTTGCCAATTCACTTGATTTTTCAGGCATTGCTGGTCTCACTACAAGTTTGATCTATTGTTCTTTCTCTATTGCAATATGAGATGGAATGTCATGTTGAGAACCAATGGCTATTAATCTATCAACATGTTTATTATGATTTCTAGGCATACAATAAATATTAAAGGCCTCAAAACCTTCAATTACATCCCATGCTCTATGCTTGTAGGACTTGAGAAGGTTGTTATTGGTGGTACTCTGAGATTTGACCTGATTTACAACCAACTCACTATGTCCATGCACCTTTAAGGATTTTATCCCTCTCTTTTGTGTCATTTGGAGACCCAAAAATAGAGCTTCATACTCAGCTACATTATTAGTGCAACAAAAATGAAGTCTGAAAAAAAAGTAATATTTCTCCCCTCTTGGAGAAATAAGAAGCACACTAGCCCCTGCACCACTCTTGTTCCTTGAGCCATCAAAGAAAATATCCTACAATCCATCCATATCATTGTCTTCTTTTGAGAGATTGGGGATAGGGGCATCCTCTTCATGGATGAAATAGGTACCTATACCCATGTCTTTGATCTCATCAATAGGATCAAACTGAAATGCATTTGCCTACTCATCAAGTAGGCAATTAGGAAACTCCTCCAACTCAATTGTAGGCTCTCTTACTAAAATTTATTCTTTCTCCTCATTGAGGGTACAATTCATGTTGATAGGAATCAGAGTGTAGGGTTGTACATGATCATTGGCAATACGCTCAACCCTAATTATTACTTTGGTACCATATCTTATCCTAAACAACATGTGTGACCAATCAAAAGATAGGTATGTTAGGATTCCCAAAGATACTAAGATGGGGGGAGTGAATCAGTATCTAACCAGTTAATGAATTTTCTGAACTTATTAAATGAATTGCATGCCAAAACAGTGTACCGATAAACTAGAAATAATGCAGTAAATAAGATCAATAACCACAACATAGAAAGCACACCTTAACACAATATTTTTAATGAGGAAACCCAGTATGGGAAAAAAATCGGTGGGATTTGTGACCCACAATATTCGCTCACTGGCCAATAAGAAAATATTACTTACAATAGGGGCCTACACATGTAGGAAGGCCAACTGCCTAAAGATCACTACTTAATTACAAAAAGGAAGTCTCACTGACTTACAAAAATGGATTATGTAAATCTAGCATCATGTACTGCTTCGGTTCAGCATCTACTATGCCAGGTTTAGTACTGGTTTAAGCATATACAACTTCCATAAACCTCATTCCAAAATCTAACTTAATATTCACATCTACCTATTTCATTCTATACTTGGTTATTAAAATGATTTACAAGATCTCATACTTATATGAGTCCTATTACAATTCTCCTTGTTGGCTTTACAAAAAGATTTTACAATTAAATACAAAATATAATAAACAAAATCATGTTAGCTGGGGTGTTGGTAAACATCTTTGCCGGTACCGGTGCCAGTGCCTGTGTTGATGTCTATGTCGATGCTTGTGCCATAGGATTGTAAGGTTGCCATCAATGACAATACCTTCAATAACCTACAATTTCTCATTGGAGTGTGCATTTACCAACAATCTCCCCCTTTGGCATTGATGGCAACACTCATGAGAAAAAGCCAAAAAGTGTCCAAAAATGTCTACTCCAAAACTATATGCTCCCCCTAAGTAGATGATCTCTTATGTCATATCCTTACTCCTTTTTCTCATCCTCTATTACTTCCCCTTTGGCATCAATGACAAAGGTTGTCATTCAATGTCAATTGAATGTAGTTCTTGTCTGGATCCCTGTAACCGGCTGGTTACAATCTGATATAGATCTGCTAATGCAAAATTTAGGCTATTATAGAACCTCTCACTATCCTTGAGTGTTGCTTTTGTTCTTTGGATTGTACCAGTGAGTATGTGCATTTTCTCTTCCAGTGTCTTAAGTCCTAGAACAAGATACTTAGAAATCTCTTTCTCAAAGAGATGAGGATATCTAGTTTAGGACCTAGTCTGCATTTAGTTCCTTTGCCTTAAACTTTAATCTCTCCTTATCTTTTTCAACTTTTTCAATTTTCTCTTCATATCTAGTAATTTCATGTTCTACTACTGATATGGTGTCTGATGAACCTATTAAATTATTAGCAATATTATTGATTTCCTCCTATGCTTTGCTGATCTCTGTATCTATATCCTCTGTCAAAATGTTTGTCTTACATGTGTCTCTGTACAATTTCTTGAAGTCCAAAATTATCTTTCCTAGAGCCGGTAATATTGTATCAATATGTTCCTTACTCTTCTTTACTGTCTCCTCAAAGAATTTTTCCTTCTCTTTATTTTTTTTCTCTGTAAAAGTCTCTCATTGATCTGATCAACTGTTAGAAGATTGATGGTTATGTACTTAGACAATGTGTCTAATTGGTTTAAAGAATCTTTGTTTTCTATGTTACACTTGGGTGCAATCATCTTCAAAATTGGTATGATGTCATCAATTTCCTTATACGCAAGTGCATTACAATTAGTTATTTTCTTAATTGAATCAAGCAATACCTCTATTACATTGGTTGGTCAGAATTCGGTCAGTGAAGAACCAGATGTTTGACCCTCTTAACAATTTGTAATCCACCAATGTGAGGAACCTCTTTGCTTATGGTGACCTTTGGTAGGTCATTTTGAGTCTTCATTTCTACTAGTAAGGGTTTAGGTTTCTCAGTTGATGTCGGTGGCACAGTCTCTGTCTGAACCTTTAGCTCATCCTTCTTCTCTTCTGATTTCTCAGTATGTATCTCAATCTATTTCTCAGAGCTTTCCACTGCTAGTTTTTCTAATTGTGACTCTATGTTTTCTACTGATTTCTTTGTGTTTACCTCTGAAATGTCTACAACCAGTATCTCAATACATTTTTCAATGCTACCAGTTGCCTATTTCTCAGTAGATACATCAGTCTGTATACTAGTGGTATCTGCCTTTCCTGTGTCCAAGGGGTTAGTTGACTGTTCAGTTTGTTGGTCAGCCCCAATTTCAATATTGCCAACTGTGTCCTCAACATTTGTCTCAACTGTAATGTCTTCTACTAGTGGATCAATTGCCACATATCTCTTCTCATTTGTCTCTTTATCAACCATAATGTTGACTTCCCATGTCACAATATTCATTGTATACAATACCTCAGAATTATGATTTGTGTCCTCATGTATTGTCTCCATACTCTCAACATTATCTGTTTTCAGTGGTGTATCAACAGTTTGCGCCAGTGGAGTATCAGAAGAAGGTGAGGGTAAGTTATCTATTATCTTTTTTCTTAGAGGTCCACCTACCTTACCTTTACCTTTATCCTTTTCTTTTTGACAGACTTTAAAAGTCTTTGGTCGTTTAAGCTCTTCTTGTTTTTCCTTTTCTACAAAGAATATATTCCACTTATCCGTTGTCTCTTCTGTGATCTCATTTACTCTGCCAGCCATTAATGCTACATGGTGATGACTGGTTGAAAATATTGTTCAGTTTGCCTCACTTCTTAATTCATCAATCTCTTATGTTGAATTTACTAGGTGAACTGCAAGTAGTTTTTCTATCTTAATCTTCTTGTCTAGTTCCACAATTGCTAACCTTTTAGCATCTAACCTTCTATACAATTCATTGGGTAAATCATCTACAACCTCAATCAAAAAATTCTTGTAGATATCCAAGTGTAGGATAACATTGTTTTCTATGCTTTCTTTTTCTTCATTTGAAAATGTGTTATACAACTTGCTAATGTTTGATAAGTTACCATCTTTAGTTATTTCATGTAGAAGATTGTCAAGTGGAGGGATAACTTGTTTTTCTTTCTTCTTTCTTGGAGTCATCTTCTTTGCCAGACGCCTAATTGCCTGTTGTTTCTGTCTTGTTCTCTTAGGTGCAGGAGAGGGTACCAATGAGGGTTTTCTTTTTCTTTCTACCCTTTTAAACTCTGCTAGTATTTCACTATCAGAGGAGGTAGCAACTGGTGAAAGATGTTTTTCTGGTTGTAATCCTTCCAAGTCACTCTCCTTAATAATACTTTTATTCAATATGTCTTCCTTGATTGCTTTTGCCTACCTTGTTCCTTTTCTAACTATTTGTTTAGTTTTCTTTATTCTTTTCTGTGACTGAATGTTGCTTTTAATTGTTTCCGCATTTCCAAATACTTTTTCTATTGGTTCTCTGGGGGCTTCTAGAAGGGCTTTTGCATAAGTTTCTATTATATTCTCATCAGCCTCATATCTCATCTCTGAAACCCAAACTGTCATCAGAACCACTGCCTCCATCTATATTTCATCTTTCTTTATCACAAAGCATATCTCCTTTTGATATTTATCAACTATAGATTGAGAGAGCCTTATCCTGGTTTTCATCCTAGCCTTCAGTGCTTGAAAATGTTCATTTATGCTCTTCTCCCTATCATCTCCCATGTTATTTTCCTACCGGTATGTCAAATCCAAAATCCTTTTTACCAATATTGGGAACTTCCTTGGTGATATATAGCAATAAGCATACAAGTAAGTTGCCAAATCTAAATGTCCCTTTCTTGTCCCCTTTAATTTTCTTCAGATTGTCTATTAGCTCATCTTTTAACCATTCACATATGTCAATCTTTGATTTGTTGTTTACCATGTCATAAGCACTTTTGATACATAAGATAAAGATAGAGTTTAATCTATTGGCATGTGTAACTTTATATCCAAGAATCATGCTAATGAATCTTACATTGATATCCTTTACATCATTTACTCTTAGGGAACTATTGTCAAAGGTTGCACCGGTTAGGGTCATTACAGTGTCATTTAGAGCCTTTTTAGTTTTGTCAGGTCTGCTACTAGTGGAAGCTAAGCCTATCACTACCCTAATTGCCTCTTTTGTTATCTTGTGAATGGAATCCAACCAAAAGAACTCCCCATGTACTCTGCTTAATATAATCCTTATAACATCCTTTGGAAAATTAGGTATACTAAGAATCTCCACAAAACCTAGGGTTTCAACTATCTTATGTTCTGGTTTCACATTTCCATTAACATCACAAATTACTATTCTATACATGTTCATTATCTCTTCAGCTCCTAGTTCTTCAATATGACAATGTATGTAAATTCTAGGATCCTCACCATAAGCAACTCCTTTGGGTATTTTAGAAAATGCTCCTAGGTAATCATCTTTCTTCACAATTTTGGGAATGATTTTAAATATGGGTCTAGGGTGCTTAATAACTTCAATTACAGTAGGGTTTGCAATGAATTTAGGTGCAGAGGAGGAAGCCATTGTATAAATACCTTAATCTGCCTTTAGGTTTGAATTCTTGAAAGATTTGCTTCACTTCTCACTGTGGATGCCTTCGCTCAGGATTTTTTGTGCTCTAAGGAAATTTGAATTCTCATTGAATGAAAAAGAGCCAAAACACTTTCTTTATAATGTCATTTCCTTCAACTACCACATTAAATGTCTATCAGTTAAGTGAAACTTAACACATTTTCTAGTAAAGAAGTATTTCAACTTCTCACCATCAACCGAGGGTAAATTAGCATGTTTTTCAATTTGTTGCCATATCCCCAAAAGGTTTCTTTTTAGTTAGATGAAGAATCTCCTGTCAGTGGAGTGATACTCGATAGAAACCAGTGAAGGAATAGCTTCATTAACATTCATATCTGACTTTCTAGTCCATTGTTTTGAAAATTCATTTTACCTCTTCAACCTTCTCTTTACCTTTCAAACTAGGTCCTTTGTTATTTGCTGGTGATGCCTTACTTCTACAAAATTTTGCAATATGTCCAATCTTGTTACAAGCATAACGAGTCACATTGTTTTTCTGAATAGCTTTACCATATCTTATGTTGGTATGTGTTCTGCATTGATTAGATAAGTGTCAAAATCTTCCACAAACATAACATCTTACATTCATTCTATAATTTTTTGAATTATGACCAACTTTGTTGCATTTAGAATATTGTCTGGTGGGTGCATTGGTGTTTTGATAGTTTCTAGACCTACCCTAATTTTCTCTATGACTATACTTATTACAGTTAAAGTATTTTCCATTGAATTTGGTAGGCATTAGGTTGTCTTACCAGTTTACTGTGATCATGATTGTTTGCAGTATTAGAGGTTTCACCAATTTCAAAGCCAAGGTGATAGGGAGAAACCCACAGCAGGACCAATTAAAGCTAAGTATAATCTTCTTGTTAAGAGACTCCTTCAAATGAGAGAGGAAAGGTTTTGGTTTTCTTGATAAGGCCCACTTTCAATGTTCACAAGCTTCAATCAACCCACAACTTCCTCCTTGAGTTCTTCCCATCATTTATTCATACACTTACTCAACTCAAACTATCATGCTCTCATTCCTCAATACTTACTCAAACCCTTCTTATAGGTCTAAACCCCAAATATAGTACCATTGCTCATACTAAGGTGTTAGGAGGTTTCCTTGAGTGTTTTCAAATGGATTCCAAGGGTTCTTCAAGACCATTCACCCTTGCACCAATCGGGTTCACACTTTTTGCAAAACAAGGCTAAAAAGGGCTACTAGCCAAGTAGGGCTAATTTGTGGTCCTTTTGCTCATACTATCCAATGATGGAAAAAGAAACCATGGATCTTGATTGGGATGGTCTATTTAAGGTCCATTCTCATAGAGTTTTCAATTTTAAAGCCTTGAGATGGTCAAATAGTGACTATCTACATTTATAGCCACAAAAGTAGGGTTTCAAGAGGGTTTTCAAACTTGCATTGGTAGTTACACAGCTCCTTCATAAACCAAGGCCTAAAACTGACCATTGGGCTTTGCCACACCTTGAAGATCAGCGATCAAACAATTTCCACTTGTCATTTTGCCAAACACTTGGCAAACAAATTCTAAATGAGCAAAATACACTGTTAGATCACTGTTTTTTCTGATTTTTCACTGTTATTTCTACATAATAGAGGGTTAGAACTTCTAAAATGCCTACACCATAGCATATATAAACCTTTTAAAAACAAGTTAACTCTTCCTTGAACAAGTATGGTGAAGTATTTATGCATAGAAGGTTTCAAAGACAATCTTGGTGCCAAAAACCATTATATTTCCCAAAACAGGGAGTTCGTTGTCCTACACCAAACAATGATACTTTACAATGCAAAATAGGTGTGGTTTGGAGATCCAATCCCTTCAAAAATATTTCAGGATAGGTTCAAGCCTCTGTCCATGTTTGTTTCAACACTTGGTGCTTAGAATCCAAATTTTGAACCTTAAGGAAGAATACTAGCCAAGTTAGTCAACTTTCCATCACAACTCACAGAAAAAACTTAAAATACAATATGTAAAAAGGTACAACTTGGTCTCCAAGTTTCATTTTTTCCTGGTTACACATCGAGACCAAGTGTTTCAACCCATTTTCTTCAAAACCCCAGTTCAAGGCAGCGAACTGGCAAAAACTAAAAGATTTTTTTCGATAAACCAAAACATAGTAAAAACCCTAACACAAAGAATGAAAAACCTTCATAAAACCATGACACAAACTCCCATGAAAGAATAGTATTGAAATATTACTTTGTACGGACTGTTATAGTAGATTAAGCTTAAAAAGCATGAAAATAGTCATATTTCATTGATTTCCTCTTACTAATACAAAGCCAATCTATTTACAATGTTTCAAGTGTACTTATATAGGCACACTCAAACCATTCCAACCATTATGGTGTCCATAACTACCTTGTAGATTGATTTTACAACTTTCTCACTTTTTGTCAAAATGTTGTTTGACAACATTAGCAACTTTTGACACTTGTGCATTTTTGACCTACAAGACAAATATCTTCCACCTAATCATTTGAGATGGTTTCAAATAAATAAATACACCTACTACAATTCCTTTCTAGGCTTTTTACAAGATTTTTAACACATTTTCACTATAATGCCATTTTTGGCTTACAAGGTACTATGGGCCAAAACTAGAAATAAAACTTGTGAAACCTTTGGTAAACCACTCTAAGATAAACGTAAACCATAATGAAACCTAAAACACACACTTAGACTCTTACAATAGTCCTTTATCCAATTCATGATCCCATCAGGATCAAAGAAGCCAAAATTGTGAAGGTGCTCCTACACCACAAGGCCATTTGTATCTCGATTAGGTTTTTGATTTTTCAGAATGTCATCAAGTTCCTCTGAGCTTTTCTTGAATTTCTCCTTGTGTTGATTTGTAGTAGCCAACTCATTTTCCAAGAAATCTTTCTGTCTCATGAATTTAGTCTTATCATGCTCCAAGTGAATTATATCTGTCTTCAACAGATCATTTTCATGACTGAGTCTTAGATTTTCATTTCTAGTATCATTGATTCTCCTAGCCAAGTCATCTTCATTCTTCTTTTGGTCTTCAATGTCTTTACAAAACCTCATAGTCATATCTTGCATCTCATTTCTCAAGGCCATGTTTTCTTGCTTCATCTTGCTTATAAGATCATTAAGAGTTTATTTTTCATCATCATCACTCGGTATCTTCTCATGAAGTTCTCTTCTTTTGTTCCTAGCAATAGTGAGATTTTCCTAAAGTCCTTGAATGATTTCCTGTGCAACCTTTAGATCATCCTCAAGTTTCATAGTTTTCAACTTTTCTGCACCATAATCTGCAAGAGTTGTTTCCAATTGCTTTCTCAAGTTTTCCATTTGTACTGGTGTCAGAATCTTCCTCAAGCTATAGGAATTTTGAAAATAGAGGACCAAGCTCTGATACCAATTATTAGGATTCCCAAATATACTGAGGGGGGGGGGGGGGTGAATCAATATCTAATAGTTTAATGGATAATTTGAACTTATTAAATGAATTGCATGCTAAAATAGTGTACCAATAAACCATAAATAATGCAGTGAATAAGATCAATAAACACAACATAGAAAGCACACCATAACACAATATTTTTAATGAGGAAACCTAGTGTGGGAAAAACCTCGGTGGGATTTATGACCCACAATATTCGCTCACTGGACAATAAGTGAATATTACTTACAATAGGGGCCTACACATGCAGGAAGGCCAACTACCTAAAGCTCACTACTTAATTACAAAAAGGAAGTCTCACTTACTTACAAAAATGGATTATGTAAATCCAATATCATGTACTACTTTGGTTCAACATCTGGTCTACTAGGTTCAGTACGAGTTTAAGCTCATACAACTCCCATAAACCTTATTCCAAAATCTGCCTTAATATTTGCATCTACCTATTTCATTCCATACTTGCTTATTCAAATGATTTACAAGATCTCATACTTATATGAGTCCTATATAAATTTGCCTTGTCGGCTTTACAAAAATATTTTATAATTAAATACAAAAGATAATAAACAAGATCTTGTCAGCTAGGGTGTCGATAAGCATCTTTCCTGCTACCTGTGCCTGTGCCGATGTCTGCGCTGATGCCTATGCCATAGGATTGTAAGGTTGTCATCAATGACAATACCTTCAATCACCTACAATTTCTCATTGGAGTGTGCATTTGCCAACAAGGTAGCCACCTATCTTAGCACTAAATTCCCTAGATAAACAAATGACAAAATAAGTAGGGAGGTTAATCACTAAGATGTCTTGCAACACACTACAACTCGAGCAAGCATGCAAGGTCAAATTTAAATATTTAATGACCCCAATAGTCTAGACTAATGTGTCATCAAGTTGTACCACCCCTCTTATTATAGGCTCATATTTGATACCTAGGTGGTTAGCTATTCCCTTAGGCATAACTAAACTGCTAGCCTGACTATCTATAATGCAATTATGAATAGGTTTATCTCTTATGATTCTCAGTGCAACAATTTCCTCGTTGAGAAAATTTTGAAGAAAAATGCCCTCGATGTCGTTGCTACCTCCAGGCAAGATGTTGCAATGACAGAAGCTGATTTTGTCCCTTAGAAATGTCCATTGCCGAGCTCATCAATTATAATCTCAAGCAACAGATCAGAAACCTACAAAATGAAATCAAGCAATTGTGCTCTGATTTGACTGGAAAGGCCTCTGCTCTTGCCTAGAAAAAGAAGAAGAAAAAGTCGCAACCTGCCCAGAAAAAGAATCCTTCCTAGCCCACCCAGAAAAATAGAAGTCTTAGCCAAAGCAAGTGGATTCTGCTCTGAACAATTCTGGACAAAACCTATCAAAAAATAGGGCTCATTCTGGGAACAACTCCTAGAAGAAGAACACTTCAACTGCCTCTAGTTGGTGGTGCTCAAAATCCCCATCCGTCCAGAACAAAAATCATTTTGTCCAATTTGCAGAACCAACTTCCTCCACAGCTCCAGAGGCTCCAAATCACGGTCGTGGTCATAGCAACAGTCACTACCATGGTCAAATCTCAAGTCATGGGAAGACTGGCAACCAGAAATACAATAATCAAAATGGTCAGAATCATGGGTGCACTCCAAACACCCGCGATTCCATCTAAGTATTTGGGGCCCAGTCATCAATTGAGCACTCTTCTCTCTCATCTTCTTCTCTCGAAAGTGTCCCTCTGAAGTTGAGAATCAGATCTCTAACCTTGCGATCCACAATTTCTCATCGAGGGCACTTTCCTACAATGAAAGAAAAGTGCTCAGACTTGGATTAAAATTCATTCCTCATCCTCCTCTGATGACCATTGATCAGATCAAAGCTGAATTTCACTCATTTGCCAGAAATCTCTGGCTTCATGTGTTCTTCAGCCTAGATCATGTTGATCTTGCCCTTGTTCCTAGTTCCAGTAATTTGCCTTTTTCTAGTGTCTTTCCTTTCATCTTTCACGGATTGAATCCTTCTTGGAATCCTATGGAATGCAACTATGAGCTTTAGGAGATCATCAAAAAAGGTGAACAAATGTTGCTTCCTCAGATTGCTTCCACTTCCTTCAATGCTCGGCTTATGCTGCCCTCTCAGCTCACAAAGGCCCTGAAGAATCTTTGCAGAGACACTTCAATCATCATCAAACTAGCTGATAAAAACCTGGGTCTTGTCATTCTAGACAGGTTTTGGTATAAATCTAAAGGTGTCCGTCAGTTATCTGATGTTGCTGTCTATGCTTCTGTCTCTACTATTCCCTAGGTGGTAATGCATAACACTCTTGTGTCCATAATTGATACATTTCATTTCTTTTTGAAAGGTATCTCTAAGTTTATATTGTAGATTCCACTCTTCAAAGCCTGCCCTTATGCCTTCTATCTCCTACCCAAGATCCATAAAATTTTTCTGGTAGGAAGACCTATCTGCTCATATTCTGATTACTTTCTTGAGCCAGCTTCCAAACTTCTACACTACCTCCTTCTCCCTATTTTGTTGATCCAACCCAATCACCTAAGAGATTCTTTGTCTCTCCTACATGATCTCCAAGCTCTCAGCCTTCCTTGAGATTGCATACTCTTCACCTTTGATGTTGAGTCTCTCTATCCGATCATTCTCACTATTGTAGGGCTTAATGCCCTTGAAAGTATGGTTTTTTTTTACTTTAATTTGCACAATCTCGATCATCAGTTGATCAACTTGATTGTTAGCCTAGCTAAGTTGGTCTTGCATTATCACTTCTTGGAGTTTGATGGTTCTTTCTACAGCAAGATCAGGGGTACCACCATGGGGAGAAATTTTGTTGTTGTTTACGCTTGCTTGTTCCTCTGTTTTCTTGAAAAGAAGCTAAGTTCAATTGTTGATACTTCTCCCCTATTTTTCTACAAGTGGTTTATTGATGATGCTTTGGGTTTTTGGTTTGGGTCTTTGGATACTATACATGCTTTTCTCTGTGCTTATGAAATCATTTATCCTGAGATCAAGATCTCCCCTTGCATTTCTAGTGATTCGACTGATCTTTTGGACATCACTTTTTTCAAAGGTCCAAATTTTGAGTCCACTAGTATCCTTTCCACTCAGTGTTTTCAGAAAAAGCTCAATGCCTATCAATACATTCCGTACAATTCTTGGCATCCTCTGCATCAGAAAAAATCCTTTATTATCAATGAGCTTCAGTGGTATTTGATTCATGAATCTAACCCCTCTAGTTTCATACAGTTAAAGAAGCTCCTATTTCAGAGACTCTGGGCTCGTGGTTATCCCAAAAAAATTTTGCTTCACCGCTTCAACAATGTTGCTCCGAAGGACAAGTCAGCACTTCTGCATAGAGTTTTTGCTCCTAAAATCAAAAAGAGGACCCCCCTTGTTTTTAAACTTGATTTTAGTCAGTCAACCAAGACAATGAACTTGGGTGCCTCCCTAAACCCTGCACTTCATCGGCTTTGCCAAGAAGTCCCGCACTGCACCATATTCCACCACCATGGATTTGTTGGCGTAATCCTCATAAAATTGGCTCCTTCATCACTCGAAGTATATTTCTCTCTATTTAAATCTCTTATTCTTTCTTCTCCATCTCAATTCTCAATTCTTGATTGTGCTTGTCGGCTCCGTGGGCACTCAAAATGATGTTGTTTAGCTTCTTAGAGAATACGAACGGTCATGTAATGACCTTTTTTCCAATGGTCATATGTCATCCTTGGAAGATGTAACAGCTAGTGGATTTGTCTCCACGCCTCTATTTATTCTCTTTTCCTTGTATATTTTTCTCTTGAGTTCAACTGATGAGCCTTGAATATGCGAAACTAGTTTTGAAGAAACTCAATAAAAGATTCATGATTTTCTACTAAATCTCTTTTCTCTATTATTTTTCTGTCTTCTTTCTTTAGCTGCTAGTGATTCTTACAAAAATTTTAAACTCTAAAATTTTTAAACTCTCCACCTCCAAAGGATGCACCAAGATTATAGAAATTGAAGAGCTATGATGCAGAGCATCCAACACACACAACCTAGGGGAGATTTTTAACCCAACTCTCCTATTCGAATAGGTGATTACTATTCACAAAGCTATAGGAGCCTCACAAGGTTACTAGGTGATCGATCATATGGGTCCAACACCCCAAAAGTGAACTCATACCTCCCAACCCTTGTAGAACCATTGTAATACATTAGAATAGGTTCATTTAACTTTCTCAAGGTCAGTTTGGAACTCTCCCACAACTAGACCCCACCAAATCCTTAAACACCTACTCACACAAGCCTATCTCACAATACCAAGTAGATATAGAACAACTCAATGGACTTAAATACAACTCTATGGAGACTCCTCTTCATTGAAAAACCATTGTTCTTCAACCTCCCATCCACCCCAAAGGTCATAAAGAAAAGTTATTGTAGCAACACTGTCTCATTGCAATAGTCACAAGCAATTAGGATAGTCATAATAATATAAGCTATTTCTACTCTCTAGGGCTTCCTAACACCTTCAAAGGTCACTAAGGACTCACACACACCTTCCCCAAGTTCATCCACTCACCAAACCTGTCCATTGCATCATATTCTCAAAATCTCATCTGTAGTTTATTAGGACAACAACATACCCAATTCTAGGATAGTCATGAAAATGGTGAGTATTTTGACCAATCAAGGGACACAACCACTTGATTAGGATCTGCACTAACCCCTCACACCTCTCCAAGCCTTCACACAACCTCTGGGAGCCCAATATTGCACTTATATCAACCCACACATCCCCAACTTGCTGCCATTTTCTATCCAAGACAAAAAATCAGATTTTGTGTCACTCTTAGCATGTGCCAACTTGTGCATGGAACCCTGCATCAAAAGGAAAGAAAAAATATACATTTACAAGGGTCATCCTATTAGACAGTTCAAATAATCAGAAGATAACTGAGAGCGGGGGGGGGGGGGGGGGGGTGAATCAGTTGTCACCAAATTATAGGAACCTTAAGCAATTAAAACTTGAATTAACCCAAAAGATCAATACTGGAATGCATAAACCAATTACCGAAATAGTAGATATACCAATTAAGCATAAGCAATAATCAGAGAATAAATACCATCCACATGACACCAATATTTGTACATGGAAAAGCCAATAAAGGGAAAAACCACGGTGGGAAGCCTAAACCAAGTAATAGGGTATATCTAAGTGGACAGATGCAAGAAGTGCTAGTTCCCAAATGGGTTTACATTGCAAGAAACATAAACCAAGTTGATTCTTCAAATACTCATAGAGAAGCCAACTCCAACTATTAAAATCCTCAATAACTTGGACCAACTACGACAAGGATACAAGATCCTTCCACACTTTGGGCTCTACAAAACCTGGGAGGGTAATCCCTTTAGTGAACTTCTTGATCTTTGCACCACACTCAAAGGTTCACTAAAATAGAGCAGATTATCTCATATGCCAGCTCAACAATAGGGAGAATTCTCAAGGATGGAAAATCTTTCATTCATCCTCAACCTAACTAGAGCATGAGATGAGTAAGATAAACAATAACAAACATGAAAATGTAAGGTATTTTGATAATCAACAAATTATAGTGATTCATTAGTAAACTTGAAATAAGACTGATATACAAAGACAATTATAAGAAGTGATCAGTGCCTTACTCCATTGGGCACCCGAAGATACAAAAAGTAAACTAAAAATGTGATAAAAATTTATGTAATAGTATAAGATATAAGATAATATTGCCTTACAGTATATCTCATTTGCAATCCCAACCCAAACTGCTTACCTAAATCCCTGCACAAGCCCTATCACTTTGTAATCCCACTCAAGCATTTAATCAACCCCTTAGGTCAAATAATGAAATGAAACACTAAATAAATCATAACAATGCAACAAATGAAAAAACCTTTGATTCTATTCATTTGAAAGATGACAAAATTATACACTAGAGAGAAACATATCAGAATTTAATTTCTATTGAATAAAATACTACTTCTATCACAAAATAAAATTTACATATAACTTCTTCAAGAACCCGCAAAAAACTAGATGCACGACTCTTTCTATTTTCTCTCTAAATGACTTTACAACTTGCTCACTTCACCTAGACTCAGTCCTGGAAACAAACAAGGAAACCCTAACGAACTAAAAATTTTGAACTCTCAAGAGACTCCCCCAAATCTGAACCCATCTAATGGCCTTGATTTCCCTTTTTGTAGAAGAAAAGGGAGAAAAAGCTTCTGGTCAAGAGACACATGTCAACAACAGACTTACAATCAGCAATTAGGCCTAAAAGGCCATATGCAATTCTATTATAACAATATTTCATATCCATGCGCTGGCACCTGTGAATCAAAATCTTCAACCAAAAATTGGTATATACAAAATTGCTTAAGAAGTGCCATTATCACCTTGATACCTTCAGATGGAGTGTGACATGTTACATTATATTCAACAAAGTGTTTCCCTTCTCGAAAGGGATACTGGGTCCCAGAAAGAAGAAAAGTCACCTCTAAAATAGAAGAGGACCTCAAGCCTTCATGTGCAGGATCAGAAAAATTGGAAGGAGGAACTAAAAGGGAAACATAATATGTTGGAGAGGGGTTGCAGATTCAATGCTTTCAGAGAGATGACTGGCTGCCACTCCCCACCCAAAAAATCCTTCTTTCATTCCTCTATGGGCTCCTTCTTCGAACCCCTTGCCATCAAGTGACAAAGTAGAAGCAAAATTTGTGCCATGCGTGGCCTTTCTTCATAATAAAAGGCTTTCACACCCCTTCTGATAATCCTTCTCACTTTCACAACCCCTCTGGCAATAAACATACTCACACATGAGAAAAACACCCATCCGGTATCACAGAGCATAGAGAAACTCCATGCACGATCCTGATAAAAAATCATCTTCCTTTCAGAAGAAACAACTACTCTTAGAAAATGAAAATGATTCTTTTCTCTTCTACCAATTTAGTCACCACCCTACTATATTTATAATAAAAATTCACTTCATCTGGTGATGCTCATTCACATGAAAAGCCATCATTTTGGTGCTTTCAACTCAAACTACTAGCTATGGATTCTAGAAGTCATGCCTATGCAATCCACTACCTCTTGCTAAGGCTCATCCTATGTGAATGATTTTGTTCTGATCTTATTCCTCCTTGAGTGTACAATTTGTGCCTCAGAATCCCTATCAATAGGCGATCTGGGATTGCATCAAGGAACCCATGATCTTTCATTTCCAACTTAGAAGTTATCCTAATCCCCTTATTCCTCAAACAATCATCCTTTCTTGTCTAATCAATCTTGTTTCAATAGAAAACTTCAAAGTAGTCCCTCGAGAATGTGTCAGCATCCAAGTATCCCAACTTGTCACTATCTTGTTCCATGTCAAAAAGTCTGCATTCTGTTTGTTATAACCTTCCCACACAAGTGACAAATACTGCCTTTAATTACCTTCTAAATCATTTTGAAACTTTGTCGTAGATCTTGCCCAGCCTAGGAAATCAAACAATCACTAATGGTCAATTTGACATTGATCTTCCATCGTGGCTTGTGGATCCAATAAATATGTGAAGTAGCAATGCCATATCATCTCCTAGCCTAACACTGTCAGCAACCCCACCATCGGTCTTCTTGGCCTGCCTTGGACACATGGCATCATCTCGTGATGTTGCGCCCATAATCTCCTTGCATCTCCCTTCCCAGGGTTACGAGGAATGTTGGATCTATTCTCTCTTTATCTTGTAGCCATATTGTCCACCAACTTTTGTAGATTAAAAATTGAGCACCTTTTCACCCAGATTATAACATCACCGCCAATTTGAAACACGTGCAAATTAATGGAACCATTAGTAATCCATTCTTTACCCATTGGGAAACAATAATATCAAATGTTTGAAAGGTCAAACCACTAGTTTTCCCTTCTTGCTCAGGACACATGGCATCATCTCGCGGTACTACGGTCCTTATCTTTCTTGTAATTTCATCCACGAGGAAGCACAACCATAGGATCTTTTCTGCCTTTATCTACTGATCGGAGCATTAAAACTTTCGACTTAGGAAAAAAATAAAAGGGTCAGCTGAAAACAACTTAATTCTTAGGAAACACAATGGCCCCACCAATGGTATCCTACCCTTGGCTTAAGTGGAAGAAAGGTAACAATGAAATATAATAGGTTTAGGGTTTTTCCTTCACAAGGATTAATCAGAAATTCACAAACACTAAACCCTAGACCTTGAACTTTGACAGAGGAAAAAATAATTCCAGAATGACCAATATTTTGACTCAAACATGAAAATTCTTATGCAGTCATTTTTAGGACTATCAAAATACTTAATATTAGTCATCTCAGAATCACTCAAGGCACTCAACAATGCTTCCTTAGCTCTAATATTTTATTTAGCTTCCTTTATCTCGTCCAAAGATGAAGGACCATTTGAAGGAAAATTATACACATTCTTAGTAATATTCCAGTAATCTTCATCGATGCATCTCAAGTGACACTCCATCCGGTTCTTCCAAAGACAGTAGTTCGTTCCATCAAATATTGGACTATCCTTCTTATAAACATAGGTTTCCATCTCTGATCACCTCAAGTGGTCAAGCTTCTTTCAGAGGATCTAGCTCTGATACCAATTGTTGGCAACAAGGTGGAAAACTAAGAGGGGGGTTAATCAATTATTTCAAAACTTTACTTAGCTCAAACACAATTTTAGATCTGATAAATAACAATGAAAGCATAAATCAAACCCACATCAATAAAACACATAACACCAAGATTTTTGATCTGGAAAACCTAGTCAAGGGAAAAACCACAGTGGGAACTGTTGGGAGTATTTAAAACTGAGTCAAGTTTATAGGCCCACTTCAAATTTTTGCTCTACATGTCAGAAAGGCACCTAAATAAGTCAGTTTGAATGGCCTAATTAGCAAGAGGGTAAAATGGAGCCAGTTGATTTTCAGAGGGTAAGGCTCAGGATTCATGTCCCACACCTTTCATTTGGCCTATTCAGTGATGTGAAACTTTCAAAATTCAATTTGGATAATATTATGAGGTACCCATTTTGAGGGGTGAGCTGGAAGTGCATTTTAGGCACAAATGCAGATTTTATTGAGTAGCCTTCTTTGAGCGATTACATATTTTTCCCTATTGATCATCATGGAGAAATTCAAAATGGATTCAATTCTATGCATAAATGTGAGTCAACCTGCAAAATTTAAGGTCTTGATGAATCCATTTGCTCAGTTTTCATAGCCAAATCCATTTGCAGTTTCTATGTTTCGGCAAGTCCCTGTTTCGATAGCTAGTTAGTGCCATGTTTTGCACAAGTGTAAAAGTTGCGACAGTAAGCGTCATGTCAGAATGTTTACTCCAGGATAATTTCAATATAAATGATGAGCTATGTTTCAAATTTCAAGGCTCTACCAATCTATTTGATCGGTTTTCAAAAGAGCTCATTTTCCCATCAAATTCAGTTATCCGCACTCCAGTGTTAGATCAGTTAATGTAGCCATTTTTGTGAGTGCACCATTTGCATTTTGTCAGTCTGGTGATCAAACTAAGAATTCAAATATTTAATATGTACTTAAAAGTACCTATGTTCCGAATTTGAGGACCCACGAAGGTTGTTTGATATTTTTGAGAAAGGCATCATGTGTTGCCAGGACATTGACTTCGTCAAGTACGCAGTGTCGACAAAGCCAATTGGGCATTTTCAGAAATTAATAACTCTTCCCTCGGGACTCATCTTGAGAAACTGTTTCATAGATGTCATGCTTGCATATCAGAGTACACCCTTGTCAAATGGCGAGCTCCAGAAAGGTGTTTTGACAGGTTTGAAAATTACGTCTTCGCGATTAAATACAAAAATTGTGGCGTAATCGCCTGGAGGTTGCAAATTTCAGTCGGATGATCCGAAAACAATGCCGATTGTTTCCAGAGGTATGTTTGAGGCCCGTGAAGCATTCCAGGGGTCAGTTGCTTGTAATCAAAAATTTTTTTTAGTCAGACCCACTTTGGGGCCCGACCTGGCTCATGCCCGCGGATTGATTTTTATTGGCAAATTTTGTTTACTGGGGGAATTTCAGAATATTCAAATGATGATGTAATTCACAAGTCACAATCAAGTGAAGTTCATATGGGTAGCAGCCCTTGAAGTTTCAAGGTTAAAGACACTGTGAATTTGAGGTTTAACAATGTAGCTCCAATGAAGGAGATCATATCTTAAAAATACATTGCTTTACATTAAGCATGAATAACAGTGTAGCCATCTGAGACAACCAGTCATTAAGACCACTATGTAAGAGCATTCTTATAGCAAGTGAATAAAGTCTTAAGAGTAGCTACAGTGAAATACAATCAACCAATATTGAAGATAAGAGGGCCATGACAACCAAAGATGTCTCTGACAGCGATGCATTCAAGAATGGGAAAATGAAACTAATCAGTGAATGCACACTATGGCAGGTGTAAAACTAGTAGCTCTTTGCGGCAGCATGGTGAAAGACTGAAGTTAAGGATTCAAAAAAGGAAATGAACTTCAAACAACAAATGCAATTTAATAGAGTAACTCCTCCCTGCATGGAATAGAATGTGGAGTATGAGGAGGCAAACAATAAAGACTTTCAAGTAAATGCATTGAAACTGCTGGCATCTTTTCTCCTTGTGTGGTAATTAAAAGGCAAAGTTTTTTAAAAAACAATGTTCAAATGCAAAATGGTTTTCTCCCTTTTCCTTGCATGGTAATGGAGCTGTGTATGGAGTCCTGCATGGAGTCAAGGAACAACATTTATAACTACTAAAGCAAATGTAAAATCTCCCTTCCCCATGCGTGGTGTGCTGGAAGGTGCAGGGGCTGTTAGCATGGATTGGGGAGGAGGTTTTTTAAAAAGTTTTCAAAAAGAATGATATTGCAGCCTCTTCTTTCTCCTCATGCACCCTCCCATCTTCCTCCCAAAGTTCACGTGGCATGTCAAAACGCCATAGAAACCATCAAGCAAATGGCAATGGCTGCAATCTCTTATCCTTCACGTGCCTTTGCCAACAAATGTCCCTATGCGTGGATGATGAAGGTATTTGGTTAAATAGAAAATTAGGCAAATGCATTGCCAGTATCCTCTCATTGTATGTGATTTTTATTGAAAGGAGCAGCTATCAATTTTCAAGCAGCTGCAATTAGCAGTGATCCTCTGTGTGTTGGACATTGGAAACATGTTTCAAAGCAAAGGCAATCACACCCTCCCTCCATGTGAGATTTTAACCAATGTAAATACCTGTGCATGGTGGAGGAGAAGCAGTGTTTAACCAAAGCAAAGGGCATTGATTTCCCAGGTAAATCACAAAATCACCATTAAAACCCAGGGAAAGAGCTCCAAAACGTAGCTACAGGCAAAATAGCAATATACCACATTGGCTGGGAAGTGTTATTTTTAAATATTTATAAGCAAAGCTCCACGCATGTATAATGCCTAAGCCATAAAGGATTTTGACGGATGGTGCCTATGGGCACCCAAGGTGGGCCCACGCGCGAGCATGCATCCCGAGGTGACAAAGGAGGTGACTGAGCGATGACCAAGTGGACCCCACGTAGACATGCTTCCCAAGGTAGGTAGGCCAAATTTTGTAGAGGAAGGCTGGCTTAACGAGTGAGAAAGTTCAAGAGAGATCAACGGTGTGCGCTATTTCACGAAAGGAAGATGCACGCGAGTTGCACCCTGTGAAGTTGCAAAAGCCAGGTGGTGGGTACAGTCAGCAGTCCAGCAGGTAGGTCCCGATGAGGTGCCAGTGATGTGGCACAAAGTTAGCGCACAAGTGGCACCTAGGTGGCAATGACATGGTGCTGAGGTGGTGTACGTGTGGCGAACAAGTGGCAGTGACAAAGCAGATGATGTGGCGGTGATGAGGTGTCATCCCAGGTGGCACCTAGTGGACCCCATCAGCCAATCAGACCCAGCCACGTGGCAAAAGTGTCAGGACCAAATGGAGGCAAAAATCAAAATTAAAATTAATAATGATATAGTTTAAACTATATTAAATTTTGAAAAATTTAAATGACTGAGCACAAATGGGAATTAATTCGCCCAGGGTCTCAATTTTGGCCAAAATATAAAGTGTTATATATCGCCGGAAAGCTCTCAGAGTGAGGAATCCGATCATGGGGTTAAGTTTGACAAATGTGAGATATTGTGGAAGCATTTTTCATGGGAACAAAATTCAGTTAGAGAGGAGACACTTGGCAATTCAGTTGCAGATTTGATTTGATTCCCTCTCCTTTTTATTCCCAATTCTTCTCAGTTGTAAGGGTTCCAATTTTTGAGAGATTTGCTCCAAGGGAGAAATCCGAAATTGTAGGTTCCAGTGGTGGCATCCTTTTATCAATGCAAATGCTAGTGTGTTCATCTATGTTTTCAGTGTTGTCTTTACTATATGTTTAGTTTCAGTTTGTAGGTTCACACATATGCAAGGCATGTGTGAGTTTCCATGAAATTGTCTCCAAAATGTACTCAGATTCATATAATTTCATATTATCAAGGATAATTTGAGTTGTCTCTTTTAGATTCCTCTAAGAGTGTAATGTTGTCTTTTGGGTATTCTTCAAGGAAGGATTTAAATCCTAAAACACAGCATTAATGATTTTGAATGCATATTGGATATCTACATATAAGTATGGTTTTGTGAGAGAGCAGAGGATTGTATTAATGTAAGGCATTGATACATGAAAATTTAATGTTGAAAAGAACTTGCATCTGAGATTTCTCTTCCAGTTTTATGCATGACTCTGTGGCCTGGATAAGGCACTAGTCTCTTGTAATATTTAAAGGTTGTCAAAACATAATTTAAAAATCCAAAATCAGAATATCTTTTTATATTTTATGTAATGTGGAAGTGTCCCTCCATCTCATGATTCAAAATGTTGAGTTGCAAGTGTGGATCTAGCCCATTTGTAGTTATCTCTTAGTTTTTGAACCTTTGAGATCCATCTACTTTTGATTGATGCAGTCTTGTGTGTAATAGGTCTGATTAAATGCATCAAAGGTATACCCACCTAGGTTTTACAAAGCCTGAAGAGTAGAAGGATTCATATCCTTGTCATGTTGTCCAAGCCCTGAGGTGTTTCATTGATTGAGATTGGCTATCTCATAGATAGATTTGCAGGTATACTTGAGTTATCACTTTTGGTGAACAACAAAAATGGCGACTCTGCTGGGGAATATGAAATTTAAAGACTGTCTGGTTGAAAATTTTGTTTCAAATATAATTGAGTCTGCCTATTGAGAATGCACAGAGTTGAAAAAGTCTTTTATCCAGTTGAGGGATTTAGTATTATGTTCTGGGTTGTAATGTTATTGTTTGCTATCAAAGAAAAGTTTCTTGTGAAGAATCAGAGAAAATATACATTGTTCAGAGTTGTAAGAGGTTCTTATAGCTATTTATGAATTCTCCCCAATGTCATAATTGGGTGGCGACTCTAGTCTCTGTACCAATGCTTGAAGGAAGTTTGTATTCCAAGACTTTCACAAGATTGGTTGATAATATTATGAATCATATTAAGATGCAGATGGATCTAATTAGCAGATGCTCAGACATGGTGCTTTCATCATAAAAGTTTTATGAAAGGTGCAGTAAAAGATTTCAATCACACATAAGTCTGATGTATTTTTCAGATTTGTGTTGAATAGCCTGGAAGAGTGTGTGTTGCAGCGAGAGCAAAGGAGTAACAGAGAATTGAATAAGTGTTGAATGGTGTTCTGCTGTTCAAAATATCCTCTATGCAAGAGGTGGCGACTCTGATGTAAAAGACCGTGCTAAAGGTGAAGTAAATCTCCAGATCTACAACTCTTATAGCTGCAAATCTCCAAGTATTTTCAGAGGTTTCAAATGCAAGAGATCTCTTTTGAAAGTTTGAATGTGTAATGTAGTTTTCCCATTTAGTGAATAGCACTAGTTTAGAGGGAAAGAGAGAATCTCAAAATTGATTTGCATATCTATGTTGCTAGAATATCCAGTGTATGTTATCCTCCATAGTATACAAATGTGGAAGAACTTTATGTCAAGCAATGTTAAGGAATAGATTTGAATAAGGATATGTGCTTGAGGTTTTTTATTCCAAAGTTATATAATCATTTGTGGGATTTAGAAAAATGAATAGTAAAGATTTTCAACCTTGTGTATTTTCACATAGAGCAATGCCTGGTGAAGTGTCACAACCATATAATAGGAGAAGTTTCATCATGAACCATTATGCTGCTCTAAATTTCAGAGATATTCTAGGTTACCCAAATCCCATACCCACAGAAATTAGAAAGTATTTGCCAATTTTCAGTGGGAAGAAATCAGAATCAGCATGTCAACATGTTAAAAGATTTTTAGATTTGATAGGAGAATTTGAAATCTACCAAGAAGATGTATGCATGAAGTTGTTTATTTAGTCATTAAAAGAGGATGCAAGAGATTGGTTCTCTTTTTTGCCAGTGAATTCTATTACCTCATGGGAAGAATTGGTTTCAAATTTCATGGATCAATTCGATGAGAAGGTGAGTGATTCTGACTTGCTGAAAGAATTCACCTGTATACAAATCAGGGAAGATGAATTGGTACCAACGTTTAATATTAAATTTTCGCAAGCTTTGTCCAAAATTTCTAGAAAGTATAAACTTGATGATAAAGTATGTCTGGATGTTTATATGAGTGCATTTGATGAGAAGATGGGTTTCCTATTGAGAAACAAAGAACCCAAAACCTTGTATGAAGCTTTTAACACAGCTAGGGACATTGAAAACAATTTGAAATTCGAGATAGCTAAGAGGTTTGTGTCTGCTATGATTTCTTGTCAAAGTACCTTCAATGGTGAAATACCATGTGAGACTCAGCAAATCATTCTGTGTCTAGGTGCATCAAGCTCTGTAGTTCTGAATGGTTTTGTGGATGCATGTGTTTCAGATTTGAATGAGTCAAGAACCTCTGCTGTTAATGTCGGTTGTCTCTCACAGTAATGATGGAATGATCAGTGGGAAGCGTTGTGAAAATGTTGATACAGAGATAGATATATACAAGGGATATGTACCATTTGATTTGTATGCCGGTTATGTTGATTATGTGGCTGCTAACTACCAAGTGAATCATGCATCTCTCCAGGATAATATTGGTGAAGATAATGATGGTGATGACCATCAATCTTTACATGTTGCTGATGTATTTGATGTTGAAATATCAAATACAGAGGGATTACTAAGTGTTGCTGTTTGTGCAAGTGAAAGTGTGCAATATGATGAAAATCAAAATTGTTTGGTGCGAACAATAGCTGATCCTCTTTTAAACATTAATGATGTCAATTGTGTTGAGGATGAAGTAAATGTTTATTCAAATTTCACTTCAGACTTCGCTTCTTATAATCATGTTGATAATCTTTATTTTTTGAAAGATATGCACAATGTTAATTCAGAAAATTATGATGGTATGTGTGATTGCAATGAAGATATAGCACACATGGATGGAGAAAATTTTATGGAATCTCAAATGGAATAGCAAAGTACAATGCAAGTCCAGAAGATTGCAGAACTTAAGAAAGCTCTTGAAGTTATGGATAAGAAAGTTCAGATATTGGAGAGCCTTCGAGCTATTGATGAAGACCTTCTACAATATAGTGAAGAGGATTCTTCAGAAGAGGACTGTGAATTGAATGTTTGTACCTTTAATGAACATGCTGACCTAACAGATGGTTTTATGACAGAAGATTTTAGTGAACATGCTAAAAACTTATCTGATGAAGTAAATGGTAGTGATGTTCATGTTCATTCTTTGGCTGATGACGAGTGTTCAATTGGTGAAGAAGATCAGTTGTGGCAAGATAAGTTTGATTATCTTGATTTTCAGAATGATGGTCATAGAATAAAATCTCATGAATGTGAAACATGGAACACTGAGGATTGTTCCAGCCAAGTTTCATTTTCTTCTTTGTCTAATGAAGATGATTATGAGGATCGAATGGATGGTGTCTTTAGCAATTTTACTAGTGCTTTATTCAATGCTAATATAGATACAGACCAATCACTTCAATGCCATAATGCTCATAAAGGAATTGTCCATTTGGTTTCTAACCCTTTGTATGAAGAAATAACTGATCAGCCAAATGTTGTAAATGATGAACCAGTCCATAATACTAATGAAATTCCAAACAACAATAACATGGGTTGTAAAAATTTATTTCATGATGAAGGTAAGAGGCATGGGTTATGTGATGATCATTCAAAACCATGAATGAAAGTGTTTCAGGTGGATGTAAGCCTGAAAGAGAAAGAGTTAGCTGAGGATTTGCTTCAGCCAGAGGTATGCATTCTTTTCCATGAATGGGATGTTGAGAATGCAGAGGTTTTTAGTTTGATAAGCAAGGATAGTATGAGGTGTGATATGCATAGTGAAGTATCACATCTGGATTGTAATGTTCATGTTCCTTGTTTGCATTAGTTGATTAGTAATGCCCCTCATTCTATGAATTTAAATGATAATAAGACATATGCTGATAGGAATTGCAATGTTGAGAATGAGTGTTTTATTTTTCAAGTTCAGCATGATGATGTCCTTGCAAATGGTAGAATTGATTGGGATAGTGAAATGCATGGTATCTTGTGGGAAGGCCTCTATGGTGAATTGTCTCATATTTTTACTTGTGTTGAAGTAGTGTGTGATTACAAAGTTCAGAATCAGACAAGAGGTAAGAACACTAGCTATTTCAATAATGAGACAAAAGAGGTGGATTTTAAAAGCTATGCTCCATTGTTACTGGAAGGTGCCTTTGTTTGGATCATGGTATCAAGTGATGAAAATCAGATTTTTGACAGAGGTAAATGCTAAGATTGATTGAGCAGCTTGTATTCAGTTTTAAGCATGTGTGTATCTATTGTATAGTCGCTTTGCTTCAGTTGTGTGGTTTTCAATAAAGTGCCCTGTTGCTTGGGTAGAATAAGGAAGCCTTGTTTTGAGAAGATGAGATTTAAGAGAAGAATGATCCATTTTTGGGTGGTCTACTTAACCAAAGATATCTGGATTCTTGTCTTGGTCTTGCAATAAACCATCCCTAGTCAGAGCCACTGTTGGGAGTATTTAAAACTGAGTCAAGTTTGTAGGCCCACTTCAAATTTTTGCTCTGCATGTCCGAAAGGCACCTAAATAAGTTAGTTTGAATGGCCTAGTTAGCAAGGGGTAAAATGGAGCCAGTTGATTTTCAGAGGGTAAGGCTCGGGATTCATGTACCACACCTTTCATTTGGCCTATTTAGTGATGTGCAACTTTTAGAATTCAATTTTGGATAATTTTATGAGGTACCCATTTTGAGTGGTGAGCTGGAAGTGCATTTTAGGCACAAATGCAGATTTTATTAAGTAGCCTTCTTTGAGTGATTACATCTTTTGCCCTGTTGATCGTCATGGAGAAATTCAAAATGGATTCAATTCTATGAATAAATGTGATTCATCCTGCAAAATTTTAGGTCTTGACGAATCCATTTGCTCAGTTTTCATAGCCAAATCCATTTGCAGTTTCTATGTTTCGCCAAGTCCCTGTTTCGACAGCTAGTCGGAGCCCTGTTTGGCACAAGTGTAAAAGTTGCAATAGTAAGCATCATGTCAGAATGTTTACTCTAGGCTAATGTCAGCATAAATGATGAGCTAAGTTTCAAATTTCAAGGCTCTACCAATCTGTTTGATCGGTTTTCAAAAGAGCTCATTTTGCCATCAAATTCAGTTATCCGCACTCCAGTGTTAGATCAATTAATGTAGCCATTCTTGTGAGTGCAGCATTTGCATCCTGTCAGTTTGGTGATCAAACTGAGAATTCAAAGATTTAATATGTACTTAAAGGTACCTATGTTCTGAATTTGAGGACCCATAGAGGCCGTTTGATATTTTTGAGAAAGGCATCATGTGTTGCTAGGACATTGACTTCGTCAGGTCCGTAGTGTCGACAAAGCCAGTTGGGCATTTTCGGAAATTAATAACTCTTCGCTTGGGACTCATCTTGAGAAACCGTTTGGTAGATGCCATGCTTACATATCAGAGTACATGCCTGTTAGATGGAGAGCTCTAGAAAGGCGTTTTGACAGGTTTGAAAATTACGACTTCGTGATTCAATGCGAAAATTGTGGCGTAATCGCCTGGAGGTTGCAAATTCCAGTCGGATGATCCGAAAACGATGCCGATCGTTTCTAGAAGTATGTTTGAGGTCCGTGAAGCATTCCAGGGGTCAGTTGCTTGAAATCAAATTTTTTTTTTAGTTAGACCCACTTTGGGGCCCGAACTGGCTCATGCCCGCGAATTGATTTTTATTGGCGAATTTTGTTTATTGGGGGAATTTCAGAATATTCAAATGACGATGTAATTCACAAGTCACAATCAAGTGAAGTTCATATGGGTAGCAGTCCTTGAATTTTCAAGGTTAAAGACATTATGAATTTGAGGTTTAACAATGTAGCTCCAATGAAGGAGATCATATCTTAAAAATACATTGCTTTACATTAAGCATGAATAACAGTGCAGCCATCCGAGACAACTAGTCATTAAGACCACTATGTAAGAGCATTCTTATAGCAAGTGAATAAATTCTTAAGAGTAGCTACAGTGAAATACAATCAACCAATATTGAAGATAAGAGGGCCATGATAGCCAAAGATGTCTATGACAACGATGCATTCAAGAATGGGAAAATGAAACTAATTAGTGAATGCACACTATGGCAAGTATAAAACCAGTAGCTCTCTACTGCAGCATGGTGAAAGACTGAAGTTAAGGATTCAACAAAGGAAATGAACTTCAAACAGAAAATGCAATTTAATAGAGTAACTCCTCCCTGCATGGAATAGAATGTGGAGTATGAGGAGGCAAACAATAAAGACTTTCAAGTAAATGCATCGAAACTGCTGGCATCTTTTCTCCTTGCGTGGTAATCAGAAGGCAAAGTTTTTTAAAAAACAATGTTCAAATGCAAAATGGTTTTCTCCCTTTTCCTTGCGTGGTAATGGAGCTGTGTATGGAGTCCTGCGTGGAGTCGAGGAACAACATTTATAACTACTAAAGCAAATGTAATATCTCCCTTCACCCATGCGTGGTGTGCTAGAAGGTGCAGGGGCTGTTAGCATGGATTGGGGAGGAGGTTTTTTAAAAAGTTTTCAAAAAAAATGATATTGCAGCCTCTTCTTTCTCCTCACGCGCTCTCCCATCTTTCTCCCAGAGTTCACTTGGCATGTGAAAAGGCCATAGAAACCATCAAGCAAATGGCAATGGCTGCAATCTCTTATCCTTCACGTGCCTTTGCCAGCAAATCTCCCTGTGCGTGGATGATGAAGGTATTTGTTTAAATAGAAAATTAGGCAAATGCATTGCTAGTATCCTCTCATCGTATGTGATTTTTTTTGAAAGGAGGGGCTATCAATTTTCAAGCAACTGCAATTAGCAGTGATCCTTTGTGTGTTGGGCATTGGAAACATGTTTCAAAGCAAAGGCAATCACACCCTTCCTCCACATGAGATTTTAACCAATGTAAATACCTGTGCGTGGTGGAGGAGAAGTAGTGTTTAAACCAAAGCAAAGGGCATTGATTTCCCAGGTAAATCACAAAATCACCATTAAAACCTAGGGAAAGAGCTCCAAAATGCAGCTACAGGCAAAATAGCAATATCCCACATTGGCTGGGAAGTGTTATTTTTAAATGTTTATAAGCAAAGCTCCGCGCATGTATAATGTCTAAGCCATAAAGGCTTTTGACGGATGGTGCCTATGGGCACCCAAGGTGGGCCCACACGTGAGCACGCATCCGGAGGTGACGGAGGAGGTGATTGAGCAATGACCAAGTGGACCCCATGCAGACATGCTTCCCAAGGCAGACAGGCAAAATTTTGTAGAGCAAGGTCGGCTTAATGAGTGAGAAAGTTTGAGAGAGATCAACAGTGCGTACTATTTTGCCAAAGGAAGATGCACGTGAGTTACACCCTGCGAAATTGCGAAAACCAGGTGGCGGGTACAGTCAGCAGTCTAGCAGGTGGGTCCCGGTGAGGTGGCAATGATGTGGCACACAGTTGGCACACAGGCGGCACATAGGTGGCGATGACGTGGCGCTGAGGTGGTGTACACGTGGCGATGATGAGGTGTCATCCCAGGTGCCACCCAGTGGACCCCATTAGCCAATCAGACCCTGCCACGTGGCAAAAGTGTCAGGACCAAATGGAGGCAAAAATCAAAATTAAAATAAATAAATGATATAGTTTAAACTATATTAAATTTCGAAAAATTTAAATGACTGAGCACAAATGGGAATTAATTCGCCCGGGATCTCAATTTTGGCCAAAATATAAAGTGTTATATATCGCCGAAAAGCTCTCAGAGTGAGGAATCCGATTATGGGGTTAATTGTGACAAATGTGGGATATTTTGGAAGCAGTTTCCATGGGAACAAAATTCAGTTAGAGAGGAGACACTTGGCAATTCAGTTGCAGATTTGATTTGATTCCCTCTCCTTTTTATTCCCAATTCTTCTTAGTTGTAAGGGTTCCAATGTTTGAAAGATTTTCTCCAAGGGAGAAATCCGAAATTGCAGGCTCCAGTGATGGCATCCTTTTATCAATGCAAATGATAGTGTGTTCGTCTATGTTTTCAGTGTTGTCTTTACTATAGGTTTAGTTTCAGTTTGTAGGTTCACACATATGCAAGGCATGTTTGAGTTTCCATTAAATTGTCTCTAAAATGTACTCAGATTCATATAATTTCATATTATCAAGGATAATCTAAGTTGTCTCTTTTAGATTCCTCTAAGAGTGTAATGTTGTCTTTTGGGTATTCTTCAAGGAAGGATTTAAATCCTAAAACCCAACATTAATGATTTTGAATGCATATTGGATATCTACATATAAGTATGGTTTTGTGACAGAGCAAAGGATTGTATTAATGTAAGTCATTGATACATGAAAATTTAATGTTGAAAAGAACTTGCATCTCGAGATTTCTCTTCCAGTTTTATGCATGACTCTGTGGCCTGGATAAGGCACTGGTCTCCTGTAATATTTAAAGGTTGTCAAAACACCATTTAAAAATCCAAAATTAGAATATCTTTTTATATTTTATGTAATGTGGTAGTGTCCCTCCATCTCATGATTCAAAATGTTGAGTTGCAAGTGTGGATCTAGCCCATCTGCAGTTATCTCTTAGTTTTTGAACCTTTGAGATCCATCTGCTTTTGATTGATGTAGTCTTGTGTGTAATAGGTCTGATTAAATGCATCAAAGGTATACCCACCTAGGTTTTGCAAAGCCTAAAGAGTAGAAGGATTCATATCCTTGTCATGTTGTCCAAGCCCTGAGGTGTTTCATTGATTGAGATTGGCTATCTCATAGATAGATTTGCAGGTATACTTGGGTTATCACTTTTGGTGAACAACAGGAACCTACCCACAATATGATGATACCCTGTTAGAAGTATATGAAATATTACAATGGGGAATTCACATGCATTTAGCCACACTTCCTAGAGCACACTGCTCAAACACAATAACAATAAGGGCTACAACCCTAGGGAAAACTCACTATCTTATAAAAACATATGGATTATATCTATAAGATCATGAACTAATAGAATGGCATCTCCTCATGCCTGGTCATAGTTAAATTTAAGCACAAAACACTTTATCTTCTTCTTTGTACATCTACACACTTCTTCTCTACTTTCGAAAGATTAAAACAATTGCACATCACACACATTTGTAGATACACCACAGATACATCTGCAACATGATATTATATTAATTTTTACACATCATTAACCTATCTTTCAAGGTCAGCTCAACCCACAACATAAATTAAAAAACATGATCACACACGCTACAATAACAAATGCAAACAAAAACAATGTTGGCTAAGATATATTATGGACCTAAATCACCACCACGAACATGAAACACCTCCAAGAATTATGCCTCAAATATCCACAACACATTACAATTTGTTGGAAATATGCTAGATTTGGTTAAGTGTTGTTATTGGTGTCAACACTGTATCTCAGTTGGAGGGTATCCTAGTTGGACCTATTCCGGTTAGACTTGGTGATCATCTTGGTTTTGGCTATGATTCTGATCCGGTATGATTAGATCTTTGGAATCGGTTTTGGCTGCTTACTCTTAATGGTTACTTGTTTTCCATATTCTATTGGTTCATGTTTTGGTGCTCTGGTAACTATGGCTTATGTTCCCAGTTGGTATTTCCCAATACCGATTAGGTTTATCGGTAAGTGATATTTGGTGTTTTGGTCAAACGATTTTGGTCTGTGTTATGAAATCAGTTTCTATCATACTGAAGGTTCTTATTGATCATATTTTGAGTGTATGGTGACTTTGCTTTGGCTGGCATGCTATTTTGGTGGTCCTATTTGGATCCAGTTAGACTTTTTGTGTTACTTCACTAAGGGTTTCTACTAGTTAGTGAAGCATGTTGGATTTTGGTCTTAGCGAAATTTTTGACAGATGGAATTGTTTGGTTACTTGATTTAGGTCCATGATATGTAATGTAAATCATAATATTGGTCCGGTGATACTGTGTAATGTAATTTTTGTTATTATGGGTTTATGGGTTTAGGGCTTAGTCGACCTTGTCAATAAGGTTGATGTGTTGTATTTATAGGCGACTTATTCATGTAATTTGAATATTAATACATGGATGGGATGGATGGTTATGTCTACATTATGAGATGAAGGTTTATGTGCAAACAAGTGATATATCATTTGGTGAAGGTTTTTGTACTGTAGGGAAAACATCTATGCTTAACGAGAATAGTATCAAGCATTAGGAGATGTTACTTTCATAGTTCATTTTTTTCGGATTATAGTCCGATGTTTTTGTAAGTGAGTGAGACTTCTTTTTGTGATGAGAAGTGAGCTCTAGGTGGTTGGCTTGATTGCAAGTGCAATCCCCATTGTAATTTCACATACTGCTACAGAATTATTATCTGATTGTGGGTAGGGTTTCCCACCACAGTTTTTCCCTTTACCAGGTTGTCCATGTCAAAATATTGGTGTTGTGTGTATTGTGATTTCATGTTCTATTCTTTATTGTGTTGGTTCCTTTATTCTCCGATTTAATGGTTTTGATATGTATTAGTTCTTATTTTTTATGGTAATCTGATTCACACCCTCGTTCTTAGTTTTCTTACGGTATTATATTTGTCTATCAATTGGTATTAGAGAAAGCTCCTCTTTGTAGAAGCTTAATAGCTTGAGGAGATTCAATGGAAAATGCATCTAATTCTACATTCAATCCCTATTGGAAGGAGAGTCCCAAATTTGATGGTAAAAATTACAAAATATGGAAGGAGCAAATGAAGATTCATCTCAAATGTCTTGGAACTGAAGTTTGGGAGATAGTGGAGAAAGGGTATATACCTCATGATCTAATTATGGAACACTGATACCTGTTGATGAATAGAAGAAGGCTGAAAATGATGTGAGAGCTAAAGAGGCATTGTTAAGTGCCCTATCTGATGAAAATCTATTGAATATCATAGAGTTGGAGAATGAAAAGTTGATCTGAATAAAGCTTGAAACTCTTTATGAAGGTGGCCAAGCTATGAAAATTTCAAAACTTGAAGGTTTCTAGGTAAGGTATGAAACTTTGAATATGGAAGAAGATGAGAAGATAAGTTCTTTCATGGATAGAGTAAATGAGATTGTTATGGGAATCAAATATTATGATGGATCAGTTAGTGAGGATGAGATAGTGTCAAAGGTTCCGAGAGTTCTACCTTTGACTTATAAGATGAAGGCTACTGCAATCAATGAACTCCAGACAATGTCAAGTACCCTGTTACTAGAGATACACTACTTGGGAAGTTGACTTCTTTTGAGCTTGAGGAAGTTGGAGATCAGAGTGCTACTAAAATTGAGACTACATTTAAAGCATCTACCTCCGGAAAGCAAAAGATAGACTACATTGAGACTACTAAAGTTGAAGCCAAGACAACCATGATGCTAAATATATGGAGGACATTAAAAGAGAAGAAAGAGAACTTGAAGA
Source organism: Cryptomeria japonica (assembly GCF_030272615.1). Lineage (NCBI taxonomy): Eukaryota > Viridiplantae > Streptophyta > Pinopsida > Cupressales > Cupressaceae > Cryptomeria > Cryptomeria japonica. Next base: position 62,091,198 of record NC_081412.1, read on the forward strand.
GCTGGAAGCCCTGATTGCAAGAAGAATTCCTAAAGGACCAACTGGAAGTAAGTATGAAGAAAAAGTCCCTTTTAAATTTTTTTCATGCAATAAGATTGGTCGTTTTGCTTCTAGATGCCCTGAAAGAGTTCCTAGGAATCATGAAAGATTTGTTAAGAGTTATAAGCCTAATCTAGAATATCAGAATAGGCCTAAATTCAAAAGGAATAAGGATAAATCATGCCTAGTCCTGGTGATGATGATTTTGGTATTACCGATGATGATGATGATGATGATGATGATGAACCTGTGAGTGGAACCACTAATGGAGCTTCCTCTGGTAAGGACTGGGTTTTTATTGGTATCAAGGATGATTCTCCAAAACTTATCATTGAAGAAACTTATACTAAGGAAAAGGTTTTAGCTTCTAAAATTGAAGAAAAGGATGAATGGGTTATAGACAGTGGATGCTCACATCACATGAATGGTAATTGATGGGGTTCACCTAGCTTCCTCACACTTCAACTAGTTGGTGTTGCTCAATTCCACCAACTCTCCAAGCCTAGTTGAACTCTAAGACCTACAAGTCCTTCTCAATCTCTTATAGGGCTTGCTTCTTATCCATTTCAAGGTGTTTTCTTCAAATTTTTTAACTAGGAACCCTACCAATTCACAATGTTTCCCATGTGCTCATCATCGTTGTCTTGGCTTCAACTTGTCAATTTGACCTCCTACTATTTTGAGTTGATGTAGAGGTGTGGAGGTGGCTTCTAACATGTTTTTGATATCTTTTGGGTCCATTTGAGGTTTGCAATCATTAGCTTTCTTACAGATTTCACCATTTTGCCTAGAAAAGGGCTACAAGGAATTAGCCCTATTAGGCCTCAAAAATCTGGTTTTCTAGGGCTTGAGAGAAAATGGTCCAAAAGACCCTGCAACAAGTTTGGATTTTATTCAAAGATAAACCTAACTTCAAGTTATTTTTGTGGTTTTGGTTCCTTATCCCACCATATAATTCCCTAACCCAAAAATGAGGGTTTTGAAGGGTTTCTAGGCCTTCCAGCCGACAGTGACTGGTCAAGTTTGTGTTTGAGCAAAAAATGGTCTTGTAAAGGCTTCCCCTTGCATTGGAAACTTTTTAATAACTTCATGGACCCCTCCAAAATGTTAGATTGTGATTTGGCATTCACCCCTGCACTTTGCATACCAAATTCACCCTGTCTCCTCTAGCCGGGTTGCTCCTGGACCTGCCTAGAACAAGGTGACAGTCATATCAAAATTTATCTCCAACACTTGTTGCTGCATATATACACTATACAAGTGGTTTCATTCCATGTCCCAATTGGCCATGATGGTAGCACAAAGAGAATTCATGGGGCAACCATTTTACACAAAAAAATTATTTACAAGCCAAAACTGGTTGTTTGCAAACCAAACCAAGAAAACACCAACACACACTACCTAGAAAGCTTGAAATGAATTAAAAGACTCTAAAATACACCAAAGAAACTCAATACATCCCTTTATCAATGGATTCAATCCATTAGTATTCACAAAATGAGCAAAATAAGCTAAAAATGATGATAAACAATCCAAAAAATGAGTAGTTTCATATTATTGATCTCATAAAAACAAAACTCCAACCTTGGTAACCATGAAAGAGAAGGTTTTTATAATCTTCCCCATGTATGGAGGCATTCTAGGGCATTGAGAAATCCCTAACTCCATTGCTAAGCATTTTTAGGACAAAAATTATCATGACAACTTTTTGCAACTTTGCACTTTTTGCACTTTTTGCTTTCCTAATCTATGAAACCTATTCTAAGTCATTACTCATGACTTTTCAAGAATTCCTAAGACTATTTTAACCCTCACTAATTCTTGTACCAATTTTTGACGCTTTTGACCATCAAGAAGGTCAATTACCTACCCAAACCACTACCTACGCACAAAATGCAAACCTAGGAAGCGACTAACTCTACTAGGCTTGTATTTGACTCAAAACACTCACTCTTGGACCCTCTTCGAGTCCTTATTCAATACCTAACTTGGATAGGGTCAATACAAGCGAAAATTGAGAAGATCATATAAGCCTAAGTCCTAGGTGCTCTAGCACCAGTAACAAGAGAAAATTTCTATCACTACAATAATTTAATTATGGATTAGTCATATTTAGAGACAACGAGGCATGTAGGATCAAAGGAAAGGGAACAATATCATTGGATGGTAATACTAACACTGATAATGTTTATTATGTTGAAAGTTTAAATCATAATCTTTTAAGTGTAGGTCAGATGGTGGATAGAGGATTTCATTTACAATTAAAGGATGGGAAATGTAAGATCATTAGTAGATCTAGATTGGAAATTGCTTTTGAAACTCAGACCAATGTAAATATCTTTCATTTGAACTTAAATAAGAAATCTTGCTTGATTGCTCAAATTGATGAAAGTTGGTTATGGCATAAGAGGACGTGTCATGTAAATTTTGATTATACAGTGAAGATCAATTCAAGACGAGTTGTCAGAGATTTGCCCAAAATTGTCAAACCTCATAATTCGGTATGTAGAGAATGTCAAATGGGTAAGCAAGTCAGAACTTCTTTTAGAAGCATAAATGATAAATCTAATGAAATTATTGATCTTATTCATACTAAACTGTGTGGACCGGCAAGGAGTAAAATTTTCAAGGTGATAAATACTTTATGTTACTTATTGATGTTTATTACAGAATGATGTGGGTAGCATTTTTGAAAGAAAAATCTGAAGCTTTTGAGAAATTCAAAATTTTTAAAGCTATGGTTGAGACTGAGATGGGACTAAAGATAAAGTGTTTGATATCAGATCAAGGTAGTGAGTTTACATCTAGTGAATTCAATATGTTTTGTGAGAAGAATGGAATTAGAAGACAAATTTATCCACCTAGGACTCTACAATAGAATGGATTGGTGGAAAGGACGAACATAGCCATATTGGATGCGGCAAGGACTATGATGACAAAAGCTAAATTGTCTAATATTTATTGGAGGGAAGTTGTCAATAAAACTATATACACTTTCAATTGAGTACACATAAAAGATGACATGGATAAGACTCCTTATGAATTATGGTTTGGTCATACTCCTATTAGTTATATCACAATTTTTTGAAGTAAATATTACATTAGAAGAGATGATGTATTGGGAAAATTTGATCCTAGAAGTGATGAAGGAATATTTATGGGTTATTCTACCAAGAGAAAAGCATATAGATGTTATAGAAAAAGATTGAATAGGATAATGGAGAGCATAAATGTCAATGTGGATGAACATGGGAGTAATCAGATCAGATCATATGACTATGGACTGGAAGATGAATTTATCAAACCTGAATCGATAATGCATGAAGTTGCTCAGAACAGTGAACTTGTCACTTTGGTAACATCTAAAAACTCAAGTGTGATAGAGGAACAACATAAAGAGTCAGCAAACCAAGAAAATTCAAAGACTCCTAGGTATATGAAACTAAAATATTTTGAAGATCAAATCATTGGAGATAAAAGCAAAGGTGTGATGACTAGGAGAAGACTAGCTACTGAAGAGGTATGTTTTATTCCTCAAATTGAACCAAAATCATTTATTGAAGAAAGTAAAGATGAAAATTGGCTAAAAGTAATGGAAGAAGACTTATATTAGATTGAAAAGAATATGACATGGGAACTAGTTCCTTGACCTAAAGACAAGAACATTATTGGAACTAAATGGGTTTATAAGAATAAATTGAATGAGCAAGGTCAAATTTTAAGGAAAAAAGCTAGATTAGTTTACAAAGGTTATTTAGAGGAAAAAGTAGTTGATTATGGTGAGACTTATGCCCTGGTTGCAAGAATTGAAGCGGTAAGACTTTTTCTTGCTTATGTTGCACACAAGAACTACAAAGTATATTAGATGGATGTCAAATGTGCATTTATGAATGGAGATCTTGAAGAGGAAGTCTACATTGAGCAACCTGATGGATTTTATTTATCATAAGACAGGGACATGGTTTGCAGATTGAAGAAAGCTTTATATGGACTAAAACAAGCCCCTAGGGCATGGTATGCTAGATTGGACAAATATATTTCTAAGCTTGGTTTTAGATAAGGTAATGTTGATAGTAGCCTATATTACAAAATTGAGTATGATGACATACTGATCATTGAATTCTTTGTGGATGATATCATTTTTGAAGGAGAAAATAGTCTATGCATGAAATTTCCTGATGATATGAAGAATGAATTTGTAATATCTATGATTGGTGAGATGAAATTGTTCTTAGGTTTATAGATTACTCAAACTGATAAAGGTATTTTCATTTGTCAAACTATGTATGTGAAGGAGTTACTTAGGAAATTTGGATTTGAGAATTCCAAACATGTCGGTACTCCTATGATAACCAGATGCAAATTGTCAAAGGATGATGAATCCCCTAAAGTGAATCCAAGTAGATACAAATGAATGATTGGTGGATTGATGTACTTAACTCAAACTAGACCTGATATTATGAATGTTATTTGTATTGCCTCTACATTTCACTCAGATCCTAGGGAAACTCATGATATTGTTGTTAAGAGGATATTCAGGTATTTGGTAGGGACAATAGACCTTGGGTTATGGTATCCAAAGAATGATGACTTTAGATTATGTGCATATATAGATTTTGATTGGGCAGGAGATGTGGATGATAGGAAGAGCACTACTGATAGTGCATTATTTTTTGGGAAGAAGTTGGTCTCATGGCTTAGAAAGAAACAATCATGTACTTCACTATCTACTACTAAAGTGGAATATGTAGCTACTGCTACCAACTATAATCAGATTTTATGGATGAAACAAATGCTAAAAGATATAAGGGTAAGTTATGATGAGCCTATTTTTATTCACTATGATAATACTATTGCTATTGATATGTCAAAGAATCTAGTATTTCATTCCAAATCAAAACATATTTCTATAAGGTATAATTTATTGAAGGAAAAGGTTGAAGCAAAGGAAGTTAGATTGGTTTATGTGCCTACTAAGGAGTAGATTGTATATATTATAACTAAATCATTTCCTAAAGATACATTTGAATATCTCAAAGATCAGTTGGGGGTTACCAACCCTCTTGAAGAGACTTGGAGATGTAGGAATGCATCAATCCGGTAAGCTTGTCAGATATTTTATTTGATTCGAGTTGATGAGATGATGCTACTAGTCAAGGGGAGTAGTGAGATATTTGGTTCAATATTCTTGATTTCGTATATGTCCTTTGTCATTGATGTCAAAGGGGGAGATGTGGTATTCATGTGAAAATCAATTATGTCTTTGAGGGAGATTGTTGGCATTCCTTAGAACTTGGATGTTTTTCACATTCAGTGTTGCTATCAATGCCAAAGGGGGAGATTATTAGCAATATGCTAGATCTGGTTAAGTCTTGTCATTGATGTCAACACTGTATCCCGGTTGGACCTATCCCGGTAACTCTTGGTGATCATCTCAGTTTTGGCTATGATTCTGATCCGGTATGTTCAGATCTCAGGAATCAGTTTTGGATGCTTACTCTAGATGGTTACTTGTTTTCCATATTCTTTTGGTTCATATTTTGGTGCTCCGGTAACTATGGTTTATGTTCCTGGTTGGTATTTCTCGGTACTGGTTAGCTTTATTGGTAAGTGATATTTGGTGTTTTCATTAGATGATTTTGGTCCGGCTTACGGAATCAGTTTCTATCATGTTGAAGGTGCTTCTTGATCATATTTTGAGTGTTTGGTGACTTTTCTTTGGTTGACATGCTTTTTTGGTGGTGCTATTTGGATCTGGATGGACTTTCTATGTTACTTCACTAAGGGTTTCTATCGGTTGGTGAAGCGTGTTGGATTTTGGTCTTAGCAAAATATCTGACAGATGGAATTGTTTGGTTACTTGATTTAGGTCCATGATATGTAATTCAAATCTAATATTGGTCCGATGATACCGTGTAATGTAATTTTTTTATTATGGGTTTATGGGTTTAGGGTTTAGCCGACCTTGTCAATAAGGTTGATGATCTGTATTTATTGGTGACTTATTCATGTAATTTGAATATCGGTACATGGATGGGATGGATGGTTATGTCTACATTACCAGAGGAAGGTTTATGTGTGAAAAAGTAATATACTATTCGGTGAAGGTTTTTGTATTGTAGGGTAAACATATGTGCTTAACCGGAACTGTATCAAGCATTAGGAGATGCTACTTTCATAGTTGATACTTTTTGAATTATAGTCTGATGTTTTTGTAAGTCAGTGAGACTTCTTTTTGTGATGACCAGTGAGCTCTAAGAAAGTAGCATGATGGCAAGTGTAATCCCCATTGTCATTTCACATGCTACTGCAAAAGTATTATTTGATTGTGGGTAAGGTTTCCCACCATGGTTTTTCCCTGTATCGGGTTTTCCATGCCAAAAATATTGGTGTTGTGTGTACTATGCTTTCATGTTATATTCTTAATTGTGTTTGTTCCTTTGTTCTCTAGTTTAATGGTTTTGATATGCATTAGTTCTGATTTCTGATGGTAAACTGATTCATCCCCCCTCTTAGTTTACTCCTGGTATCAGATCTGTCCAACACAGTTAACATGTCAACCAAGAACATGAAGAACACTACTAGATCAAGGAAAATCATCAATATTGCACATAGTGATCAATGCGAACCACCAACACAAATAGGACATGATCTAGAAACATCCACAAGCATCATGAATTACCACAACAACAATTGCAATAACACCACTTACTAGAATCTCCAACATCATTATATCACACTTCAAGAACACTAACTAATCTGACTGTCAAAATGAAAGATACACTTGCAGACCTCCAAATAATGAACCATCTGAATTGAGGACACACTAGAACATCCCAAAAACTCTGTCAGACACACAAATGAAGATTTTATAATGCAGAGAAATGCAGATCAAAATCAACAACCCTGATCAACATGGAATAATTGTAAAACCAAACTGGATCTCATAACTCAATCGAATCACAATGTGAACCTCTGAAACTTTATCTGAATCAACTAGAGATAATTATTTTAAAACCCTTTAATCTGTAACACACTGACCAAACAAACTTACTTAATATGATTGCAACATTGGAACACATAGAGGAGTATGTTAACAACAATGACAACACATCACTCAAACACATATTTGCACATTATCCCAACATTAGGATCCTATGATTGGGGGCTTGGTTCCTCAAAATGAGCAAAGTCTCATATCCTTGTTATTGTACTCCTATTTGCTCTTCTCTCTCATCTTTCTACTTTACTAAGAGTATGATGTTGGTGTTGTGTTGTCATTGATGTCAAACAGTATGGGATGACTACCAGTATGAGAGATGTATGTGCAACACACTCATGGAGGAGTACAACATGAGATATCTTTGATATCCCTTTGTGTTCCAAAATACCGATAAGGTAAGGAAGAGAATATCATTTAGAGGAATGATCACTGGAGTCACCGGTACACAAGTTAGTGCCTAACTTATGTGGATGAGATGAATAGGTTATCGGTACAGTGCATCATCGGTAAGGAAAGGATGTCAACTGGTAAGTGATGTGGTGACATGAAGAAAATAGTTCAACCAAGTGAGTAGCTACCAACCAGCAAAGCTCATGACTAGTGTATAAGCAAGATGGGAAAGGTCCTTGAGCTGCTGTTTGTGATGAAAAGGCAGAATGTTACCTAAATCAAATCAACACCAGAGGAGAAGAATGAATGTTCACTGGTAATATCATGGACAAGGTGCAAATAATGAAGACTCCCCATCTAATGACGATGTGGATAAGGTAGGTTAGCAAAAGTGCTGACCAGTTGAGTGTTCCACCTAAATAGAAGTCAAGTGCGAGGTTGATGACATATCGATTTGAGGGTTTAACCAACAGAAAAGAGGAACTGATAGAGTGTTTGGTCGGTGATCCTCTCTGGACCAAAATAAAGATCCAAGATGGTTGTTGGTCAACATGGATGCCATGTGGAATCAAGGTGGTGGACTTGCATGCATCGGTAGATAGAATGAACACCGACAAGGTAGTTGGTGAGTTGGTCGACATGAATTGTAGATCCTGTAATTCATAGGTTGTGTCGTAGGCTATCGCAGAGGTTTACAACATGAGTTATGGAGGACAATTGAGAGCCAACTTAGAGTGATTGAGGATATTGAGGCAGATGAAAGAAATCACAAGACCAATCTTTGTGATTGACCAAGAAATTAGCTAACAAAGCAAAAAGAAGATTGCCAAAGATAGAAGGCATGATCAAGGAAGCACGACAATGGCGGTGATGTGAAAAAAGATATCTAGGCGATCAGATCTAATAAGATCTAATTGTATTTGGTTTGCCTCGAGGTTGATGAGGAACCCTAACTTCCTATTATTTGAATTGGCTTTTGGTAGGAAAAGGAGGCTATAAATATGCAAGCCAAAGATAGTGCTAGGTGTTGCTGAATAGAAGAAGATAGTGTTGCTATGAAGTGATTGGGTGTGTGAGAAAATCAGTCAAGTACTCATCAAGTATCTGAGAGGAGATAGAGTGTGAGGAGGAGAACCAGGTTGAAGTGTTCAACTAGTAGTAGAACCAGTAGTGCCTATATCGATAGAGAAAAAGTGAAGGAAGCTGTAGAGAAAGTAGACATAGAACCATCAGAGTATAGTACCAGCAAATGTAGCTGCAGAAGAGTGAACTAGTGTAGTTGAGAAGGTGTCTCACCGATAGAAATAAATTGTGAGTAGAGGTTGCAAAACTCCTTTTTAATTAGGATATTACTTTTTTATTTAAATGATCATTGTGATCACTGAGTTGTAGCTCAGTATAGGGGTTATAAATCCTTTGGGTTGTAGCCCATTAATCAGTTAGGGGTTGGTGCTCCTAGAGTTAGTTCCCTAAATTAGGGGTTGTATCTCCTTGGGTTGGCGCCCTAAACATTGTAATAGAGTTTCATTGTGAGGCTGGATTGGAGTAGTAGACTCCAACAACATTTCTCATTGAGGTTTTTTCCATCTTGGGTTTTCCTCGTATATGTTGGTGTTATGTGATGTCCCTTTATGTGTGATTACATTTTTGTTGATCTTCCCACTAACTGATGAATTTGCATTAAGCTAGATCTGTTAACCAGCATACTCAAAGAGGCTAGTTAAAGGGAAATGTTTGAGAACCATTAATTCGCCCCACTCTCAGTGGTGCAGTGTTTCTAACAATTGGTATTAGAGCCTTGGTTTTCAGTCAGACAATCTTTCTCTAGCTTGGGTAGATTCTGGCTTAAGGACACAATGGTTTGTTTAGTGTCAATCCCTACTCCAGTTTTTGATGGTTCAAACTATTCCATTTGGAGTTGAAGAATGGAAGTCTACCTATCCTCTCTAGGGTTTGATGTGTGGATATCTCTTGTAAATGGCTGCCCTAGTAAAGTCACTCCTCCCACCGATTGAGATGCAAAAAGAAGAAACCAGTGCAATAAAGCAACAATGAAGGCTATACTCAGTGGGCTATCTAGTGATGTCTCCTTACAAGTGGATAGATGTAGATCGACAAAAATCTTATAGGAAAGATTGAAGAAGCTCTATGGAAATGAGTCCACTACTACAAAACTGGCTTGTGATGATAAGATGAGAAATGCATCTTATATGTCTGCAAAGGAGGAAGGTGGATCTATTAGCAGTTGTAAAAATTATGATGAAGGAACCCACCTTTTCATGGCTCAAGAATTAGAAGATGAGAGGAACACATCTAAGAATAATCTTGCAGATCACTCCTACCGACAAGATGTGTTTGGCAGTGATAGTGAAGGTAAAGAAGAAGAGGAAGCAAAAGTTGATCTTGAAGGAGAGCTTGTAAATGCACTTGAAGAACTTAGTAGAGTAAGAAAGGAATACAAGCTATTCAATAAAGCTGCTATAGTGGAGCAGAACCAATTGAAAAAATGCCTTGAATAATCTGAGTAATGTATCTCAGAATTGAAGACTCAAAAGGAAGACACCAAGGAGTGTCGGTGCAGTGATCTAGCCTCTGAGCTAGAAGTAAAAGATAAAGAATATCAAGAGCTTCTTAGAGAAATGGAGGTTCTCTGAAATGACCTTGAGAAATGTCAGGATGAGCTCAAGGTAAGAATCCAGTTTGATGGCAATAATGATGCCTTGGATAAAATGTTGAAAAAGACAAAGCATGCCAAGGACACTGAAGGATTAGGAAGTGGTGCTGGTGAATGCTCCCCTAGCAAGAATGTCCCACACAATGACATTATGTTTGTCTCCTCAAATGGAGAAAGAAAAGGCCAAACCTTCACAATGGGAAATACTCCTAGGAACAAGGTTGATCTAAACACAACCAGTGAAATCTTGCAGACAAGGATGAAGAGCAATGCTCCAAGAAGGAGGAACAATACAGATCCCAAAGGAAAAGGGATGATGGGAGAAGACAGCTTCACTAGAAGCAATAACATGAGAAGACAATAGAGAAGACTTCCTATCGACAGAGGACAAAGAAATACTACCACCCACAGGGAAAATTAAATGTTGCAGAAGATGAGATCAAATGGAGGAAATGCAAACAATGAACAACCAAGGATCCATACTCAAAGAAGGAGAAATGGAGATGCTAGACTGGTAAGATCTCCCCATGCATGGAAGAACAAATTTCTAAGTCATATGCCATCCTTTATCGGTTATTGCTTTGCATGTAATGCTTATGGCCATAGGGCAGAAAAATGTAGAAAGAGGTATAGAAGGAATAATCTAGGATCTCATATAAATAATGCATATGAGAAAAATGTATCTAGGAGTAGATACGTGCATGCCCCCTTTTCCAATTATGCAAATATTGTTTGTCATAACTGCAATAGTTTTGGCCATAGAGAGTTTGAATGCAGAAAGACGAACTTGCATTCATATGAAGACTGGTATAGAAACTATGCTCTGCATAAAAGTAGGTAGAGAGCATATGGAAATTAGAGACCTGCATGGTACCAAAGGAGAAATGTCCCTCAAGGAGTAAAAGGTCCACTAGTTTTGGTTGCTAGACATAGCAACATGACCAGGAGAAGATGGTCAAACTGATATATTAAGAGATTCCCCAATCATGAAGTTGGCATGGATGTTGTATGCTATTATAGAACTATTTCTGTAGTGATGCAGAGTCCAGGAAAGGAAGGGCCCATTAGTAGAAGAAGGAAATACTTTCTCCCTAGCCTGAAAAAGGGAAGAAGAGTGACACCAAGTAGGTATGGAGAAAGAAGACCATGGACCGGTACTATGTATTCATCGCACATGTGATATCTCCTAAGGCTTAGAGGAGATGCAGGACCTTAGGGGGAGTAGCACATAGAATTTATCATTCACCTCCTTAGTGAAGGACAGATGGAAGAAAAAGTTGCTATCAGTATGAAGGAAGAAAATGAGAAGATAAGTGTGTGTAGAGGCTTCCCTGACTACACACCTACAGAGGAATGTTAGATCACTACAGCTATGTCAAAGTATGATGAGATAAAAATTGGAATTAGATACAAAGTGACACAAAGATCAGGAGTCACAGGAAGGTTCTTCGGTAGTGATAATGAACTAGTACAAGAAACTGGTACATGCAGATTGTTACTGACATAAATGCTAATAGGTACTTACTAGTTATGTAAGATAATAAGGTTGGAAATCATTGCAATAGCTCTGGTAGTATGGAATGCTAATTTAATGTCTTAGGTGGTATTGGAAAAGACCTGAATGACATATGTTGGTCAAGTGGTTGACCATGTAGGCATGCATGTCTTAGGGCCAAACTGTTTAATCTATGACATAGTGATGTCACTGTGAAGATTCGAGATCATTTCATAGGCTCTGGTGGATATAATGGAGTTGAAATATTATCAAATGATCACATGTGCACAACTCAACTGGTACATGGAGATGATTGGAACCCCGGTATTGGATTTGATCAGAGATAAGGACTTGAGATGTATGAGTCAAGGGGAGTTCAAGTGGTTATGATGCAAGGATGGTTGGCTTGAACATGAAAGTGTAAGTGCACTAATTTCCCAAACTACAGATGATGGAAGTTACAGTAGGAATACCTAGGAGAGTTTCATTGTTGTGGGTATCTACTTGTCATTTGGCTAGTTGTATTCATATTACAATAACACTTGATTCTAAAGAAATTTGTGATCAAATGGGAAGTGATGTAGTTTGACCAGCAAGTGAGTAGTATTCACTGACACATCCCTATGCAATTAAGTATTTTAACAAATGGTATAAATTTTGCATGCTCAATTGGTGTCAGTTGATGGTTGAGTCCTCCATCTCAAGTGTTGTGACATGAGAAGATGTAACAATTGGTATCAGAATAGGAAATATATCTGGTAAAGAAAAAAGGGAGAAATAATTTTGTCAGTGCCCGATAAATATGAGGAGGAATGACACCCTAATAGTGCCCTTTTCCATTATTGTCAAAATGGGAAAAAGATTTTGTAGTATACTACATAATACATGTTTGAGAATCCAAGGATTATAGAAAGGGAGAGAAGGATTATGTAGTATGCCAAATACTACATGTATTAACATCAATGCCAAAGGGGGAGATTGTTGGTATTGTGTTGTCATTGATGTCAACCAATATGGGATGACTACCGGTATGAGAGATGTATGTGCAACACTATCATGGAGTGGTATAGGATGAGATATCTTTGATATCCCTTTGTGTTGCAGAATACCAATAAGGTAGGGAAGAGAATATCATTCAAAGGAATGATCACTGGAGTCACCCATACACAAGTTAGTGCCTAACTTATGTGGATGAGATGAATAGGTTATCGATATAGTGCATCATCAGTAAGGAAAGGATATCAACTGGTAAGTGATGTGTTGACATGGGGAAGAGAATTCAACCAAGTGAGTAGCTGCCAACCAACAAAGCTCATGACCAGTGTACAAAAAGGATAGGCAAGGGGCTTGAGCTGTTGTTTGTGATGAAAAGGCAGAATGTTACCTAAATCACATCAACACTAGAGGAGATGAATGAATGTTCACTGGTAATATGGACATGGTGTAGATAAAGAAGACTCCTCATCTAATGAAGATGTGCATAAGGTAGGTTAGCTAAAGTGCTGACCAGTTGAGTGTTCCACCTGAAGAGAAGTCGAGTACAAGGTTGATCATAGACCGATTTGAGGGTTTAACGAGTAGAAAAGAGGAACTGGTACAGTGTTTGGTCGGTGATCCTATCTAGATGGACATAAAGATCCAAGCTTGTAGTTCGTCAACATGGATTCCACGTGGAATGAAGATGGCAGACTTGCATGCAATGGTAGATGGAATGAACACCGATGACGTAGTTGGTGAGTTGGTTGACATTAGTTGTAGATCTCGTAATTCATGGGATGTTTTGTAGGACATTGCAGAGGTTTGTAGCTTGAGGTCTAGAGGACAACTAAGAGCCAGCTCAGAGTGATTGAGGAGATTGAGGCAGATGAAGGAAAATGCAACACCAATCTTGGTGATTGACCAAGAAATCAGCTGATAGAGAAAAAAACATATTGCCAAAGTGTAAAGCGGAAAATCGCGATCGAACTCTAGTTGTTCTCCCCTCTTCCAACTCCGAGGAGAGAGAAGGGAGGTTCGCTGGGATTCGATGGTTTTCACTTAGGGGAGAGACTTTACATTCAAAAGAGGGGTTGAAACCCACAAGATCCAATCCCACGCAATGCAAGATTGGATGCTAAATGTGTTTCAAGGGTTAAGACAGCAAGGCTACCCTCTTTCGTAAAGAATGTTGATAGGAGAATTAAGCTAAGCATGCATAGAAAGTGATAAAGATTCGCTTACAAACTGAGATAGGAATACACTATGAAGCTGCGGACCTGGAATTAGCAGTAAAATGTCGATACGGCACTGTCCTGCAAATTTGAGCAAAAGTTGTCGGGACGATGGCGCCCGGTGCCACGGTCCTCCGAAAAATCCGCGAAACGAAGGGGGATCTGTTCGTCTCTGCACAAGGATTCCAAATCTTCAATTTCAGCCGCGTACCTGCAACCTACACACAGAAAAGCGAAGACAATTGGGGGGTTAGGGATTAGGGGTTTGCCTTTAGGTCAAACCCCGGTTTTGGAATTAACCAAGAAATGAGCAAGTGCTGTAAATGTAAATGACTATAAAACAAGTACTAATACCTTGTTCTAAGGATGTTTGTATCCTTATGTGTGAAGGTTTAGATGTTGTATGTTGTATGTTGTAGCATGTAGTATGTGATCTCCTCTTCAATGGTTGAATCCTTGTCTTGAATGCAACACTTAGCCTTGAATGGAGACTTGAAATGATCAATTGCTTGAAAGAATGCTTGAATGCTTGAATGCTTAAGTATAATTTCCATGCTTTGTACACATATCCTCTTCATCCTCCAAATGAGAGAGAAAAATGTAGTTTATATACTTGTCATTTAGGGTTGATAGACTGATTTTCCCGACCTTAGGCCGACCAGGAAAGTTAATTTCCAAATTGCAAACAAAAAGACCCGTGACCCCTTAGGAGACCGGGCCCAAAATAGGACCCAGGGACCAGGGTGCTGGGTGCCCTGGTCCTAAAGGACCAGGGCGCTGGGCACTCTGGTCCCACCTCCCGGGACAACAGGGTGCAAGGAGTTTCAGGCCAGGGTGCATGAAAAATACAGTTTTCAGTGTCGTGAGCAAGTTTCAGGGTCTCCATTTAGGTTGCGTGTTGCGTCGCCATCGTGAAGACCAAAATGCAGTCAAAATTGCAAGTGTCGCAATTTTAGGATGCTACATTTAGCCCCCACTTTAGCGGGAGTATGTATGCTCATACTTTTGGTAAAGTACAAGGAAACAACATTGAAAGACTTTCACCACGTCAAGGAGGCAAGATACACCAAGCCCCTAGTGGACTAAGGATCTTATGACTTCGATTGACAAAGTAAAAGGGAAGATCATGAGGGAGAACCATGACTGTCAGTAGTAAGGCTCCCTCACTATGAGTCATGCAAGAAAGATATCAAAAATTTTCAAGGCAAGGCTAAATTTGCCAAGAAATTTTCAAGTATCTTGAAAAGATATGAACGGTATGTATGCCCCCCTACGTTAAAGCGATCGCACACGCCTCACCGGGGGTGATTGTTTTAACGTAGTGATACATATAAGAAATGAGAAAGGAGCACGTTATCGCAAGGATTTAGCCCCCAAGTGTGAGATAAGCCCAAGGATAATAGACACAAAACACAAAGCACAAGGTGACTTCGCTTTCCTCGGGGTCAGTATGCTGTATGATAATTCATGTATATCATATGTATGTATGCATAATTGTTCTTCATTCCCCAATCAAGGAAGGTCACCTAGAAGAAGGGAACACATGTGTCTTTTGAGTCAACATGAGAGAGATCGAGAGATCTCAATGCTTTGCAGCATCCTCAAGTAGACAACACCAAGGACAACAAATAGAAGAATGAGAATAACATATAGAAGAAGTAACAAAAGAGAGGGGGAAAGAATCTGCTATGCTAATGAAACTAGTCTCGTATGTCATCTACCCCCCGATCTTGCTAATCAATGTTTCGGGAAGGCAGGGAACACGCTAGAGGAGGAACATCCAACACAACAGATGGAGCTATCACAAGATCCAAACAAGGGCTATGTTCATGTTCCGGGCCACATTGTTCTTGTCTAGGAGCTAGGATAAGTGCTTTAGAAAATTCATTAGATAAATGGTTATCAACATCAACAAGTTCATATTCACTATCAGAAGCAAGAGGAGTAACATTTTCATCATGAATAACATTTTCATCCATATCATCATCAAGATTTATAAAAATGGGATCTTTAACTCGCACAGGATCAAGACCATCATGCATCTTATGTTTAGGAGATTTAGGCTCAATGTCCGGCTGAGGAGAAAATGGAATCATGCTTGTTGAAGATGTTTTTGGAGATTGCAAAGTTTGAGAAGCAGCTGCCTAAGCTCTAAGACGACGCTTTCGTCGGCGTTCACGTGCAGAACGATTTCGTCTAGTCTTAGTAGGAAGTGGAGAAGACTGAGGAGGAGGAATGTTCTCATCCTTAGCACTTGGGTGTTTAGGTTGTGGTCTCTTAGGCTGGATAATAGGACAAGAAGAAGGTCTCTTCTCTCTATAAAAAGAAGGAGGAGGAACTGCTCCATATAAAGGAGGAATTTTTGGTTTAGGGAGAAGACCAAGTCCATCATGACGAGGAGGTATAGGTCTACTCTTAGGAAGTTTATTAGGCATAGACATAGTCACATCCATAGGAATGGGTTGAGAATCTTCTTGAGGAAAGACATTAGTTTTATCTTTCAAAGGAAGAACTTCCTTCTCAAGAATGATAGGAATACCAAGTTTAGGTGCTCTAGGTTCACTTAGAGATAGGATCATATCTGTTTTCCACTTTTGATAAGATTTGAAAAGATGATCACTTCACGGAGGAAGAGATTGGAATTGTTTAGGCCAAAAGTAATCAATAGGAACACTAGAGGTTCTTTCAGCTGGTTTAAAGAGACTATGATTGACAGTAACAACTTCACCATTATGGGGAAATTTCAAACACTTGTGGATAGGAGAAGCAATAGCTTTCATGGAAGATAGCCAAGGATAGCCAAGCTTCACACGAAATTGTTCGGAAGATGGAATAATAGCAAAGTTCACATCAAGAGATTTGTTATGGACCTCAATAGGCAATGTAATAGAACCAATTGCAGGAGAAGAAAATGCATCAAATAGTTTCACAATCACATCTGTTTTGTCATATATCATTTGATTCAATTGCAAAGTAAAAAGGAATTCTTTAGTAATCACATTAATCATGCACGAAGGATCAATAAGCACTCCACGGCAAGGTGTATTCTTAACTTTTGCAACTATGTATAAAGGACCATCAGGTGCCCTAATGGTTTCACTGGAATCAAATGTGATGAAAGGTTCTTTAGGGATTTCTTGCTACTCTACAAAGTTAATCACATTCGGAGTCATAGACACAAGACCATCAGATGAGAGAGAGGAATCATTAGCCTCAATTGCATTAGAGGTATGAGAAGGTAATGGATCAGTGAAAATCTGAAGATTTTGGTTAGGAGGAGCTACAGATGTGTTGCCTTTATCATTCACTCCAGAAAAAGAGATAGTATTGTTATCAATCAAATCTTGAATTTTACCCTTTAAAGAAAAACATTTTTCAGTATCATGCCCAGGCTGACGGTGAAATTGACAAAAAGCTTTGTTATCAAAATAAGGTGAAGTAATCTTTGCAGGATCAATTTGTCTTATAGGAGGAAGAGTAAACACATTTTGTTCCAATAACTTATTCATAATACTATGCAATGATTCATTCAAAGGAGTATACTTTCTTTCTTTCTTGAAAAATTTAGAAATAGGAGGCACACCTGATGCTGCATTCACATTGTTGTTGATGATGTTTTCATTGAATTTGATGGAATCTCTGTTCAGTTTAAACTTCCCAAATGGTTGTTGACTGCTATCACCCTTATCACTCGGAGCCATAGGATGTGATTGTTCCATTTGACTCATAGTCAGTTGATAATTGTGAAGAGTGGCACACAACTGTTGGAAAGAAGTAAACTCAGAAAATAGAAGTTTGTCTCGAATATGTTTTTGTAAATTAGAAATAAAGATTCTTTGAATATCATTGTCAGGTACTGGAAAAGAAATTTGAGCATACAAATGCTTATATCTACCAATGAAATCAGTCACTTTTTCTTTAACACCTTGTTTACAATGCATTAAATCAATCAAAGTAACTTTAGGACTTATATTGTTTTGAAATTGTTGAATGAAAGCATTTGCAAGTTGTTCGAAAGAAGTAATAGAATAAGAAGGCAATGAGCAATACCATTGTAGGGCTTTGTCTCTTAATGTTCTAGTGAATAGTTTTGCAAGCAACCTTTGGTCATAAGCAAAATCGGTACATATTGTTTGAAAAGTCTTAACATGTGTTAGAGGATCTCCTTTACCATTATAAAGTTCCAAATGCAGGATTTCAACATGTTTAGGAGGGATAGCTCGAACAATGTCAAGAGAAAGTGGGCTCGCAACATCAAATGTGGGCACACTAAACTTAGATTGATTCATAGAGGCAATTTGTTGCTGTAAAGAAGAGACAGTTTGTGCAAGATTGTTAATGGTCGCTTCGGTCGAAGAGTTCATATTAGATGTGTTAGATTGAGATGGAGGTGTTACGTTATTGAAAGAAGGTAGAGAGTAAGGTGGTGGGACTCTATGATAATTAGTCATAGGAGATGATTGGACAGGAGGAACACTACAAGGAGGAATAGAATGGTTAAATGAATTGCCCCCTTGCGTCATGTTCATTTGTGGAGATATAATAGGGACACTCATTGAAGGAATGAATGAAGAAGTCGGATTGAATGAAGGAAGAGGGTTAATTGAAGAAGAAGGGTTGCCCCCATGACTAGTAATCACAGGAGGAATGTCTTGTATAGAAGTAGCCATGATGTTTGATGTAAAGGTAGGTATACTAGCAATAGGAGTTGTCAAAGGAATAGAATGATTGACTTGAGTAGGAGGTTGTGTATAACCTAAATTTTTAGCACAACTCTTCATAGGCATCACATTCGAACCCACAATGTGTGCAATACCACGCAAAATATCAATTCCATTCTTATCACTTTGAAGCATACGTTTTAGACCCTCAATTAAAGGAAGAGCTTGACTATCGGGATACTCATGAGACATCCATTGGTGAAAATCATCAAATTGGTTATCCAATTTCGAAAGTTGTTCTTCAGAAACCTCATGGAGAGCTTCTTCATCATTAGGAGGATTAGAGGAATTACCCATGTCCTCGTTAAAAAGGCTATTCAAATTAGGTTCCATCTCCTCAGTAGTTAAACCTTGGAAAGACTTAATTCTACGGCTTCGTCTAATGGGAATAGTGTAAGTAGGGCTTATTGTTGTAAAACTCATGCACTAGAAAGAGAGAGAAGATTTTGAATTTAGAGGTAGCAATTTTCAGTAAAATCAGCCAATTTTCTGGATTTAAGCTGTTAAATGCAATCACAACAGTCTCCCGAAATTTCGGAAAAAATGCCCGGGACCGTGGCGCCCGGAGTGCAACACGGTCCTTGCAACTTTTTTTGAAATTTGCAGGGATGAAAGGTATGATGATTTTAGAGCTAATCTGAAAAAATTGAGTGACTTTACGATCTGTAGATAGGCCAAATTAAAGTTGTAATCTCAAAATTGAACCTTATCAAGATTGTCGAAAAATGCAAAATTTGAATTTTGAAAAAGAGAGGGAAACTGAAATTTTGAATTTTATGATTTTAGAGGGAATGTCAAGAGCAATGCAAATTTTGAATTTTGAAAATTGACTCAATTTCACGCAAAATTCAATTTTGAAAGCGGAAATCAAAGTTGTTGTAATTAAGCACTTAATTTCAAAAGTCACAAAATGCAAGAATTTGAATAAAGCACTGAAATTTTTAATGAATGATAACACACTTTTCAGATTTAGGATAGTAAGAACACAATTTTGACACAAAATTTCAATTTCAATGATTTTTAAATGTTTAGAAGCCTTAATCCAAGCAATCACAAGACCAACTTTGACTGTTATTTTGAAGGTGTTAAAATTGATAAAATCAGCCAAAATTCTGGATTTTAGCAGAAAAATACAGTAAGATCTCGCTCCCAAAATTTTGGAAAAAATGTCGGGGACGATGGTGCTCGGCGCCACAGTCCTCGCAACTTTTTTCCAAATTTTCAGGGATGAAAGATATTGTGATTTTATTGCGGAATCCAAAGTTACAGCTGATTTGGAGATGTTTCGATCAGTGAAATTGTCGGACAAAGGTTGAATCAAGAGGGTTTCAAAAATTAGGGTTTTGACATTTAACCACTTAATTTTCAGAATTAAAACACAAATATGAATTGATAATTTGTAATAGAAGGGCAAATCTGAAACAGGCATTAACATTTAGACATTTCGCAGGTTCAATTACTAAAAAGAAAATTTAGGGTTTTTATGCAATCACCTCTAAAATTTTGCAAAAGATCAAACATGGAAATGTAATCAATTTTTTCAGATCTAAGCATGAAAAATCAGAAAGGATGTTCATGTCGGGTTCACCAAAATGTAAAGCAGAAAATTGCGATCGAACCCTAGTTGTTCTCCCCTCTTCCAACTCCGAGGAGAGAGAAGGGAGGTTCGCTGGGATTCGATGGTTTTCACTTAGGGGAGAGACTTTACATTCAAAAGAGGGGTTGAAACCCACAAGATCCAATCCCATGCAATGCAAGATTGGATGCTAAATGTGTTTCAAGGGTTAAGACAGCAAGGCTACCCTCTTTCGTAAAGAATGTTGATAGGAGAATTAAGCTAAGCATGCATAGAAAGTGATAAAGATTCGCTTATAAACTGAGATAGGAATACAGTATGAAGCTGCGGACCTGGAATTAGCAGTAAAATGTCGATACGGCGCTGTCCTGCAAATTTGAGCAAAAGTTGTCGGGACGATGGCACCCGGCGCCACGGTCCTCCGAAAAATCCATGAAACAAAGGGGGATCTGTTCGTCTTTGCACAAGGATTCCAAATCTTCAATTTCAGCCGCGTACCTACAACCTACACACAGAAAAGCGAAGACGATTGGGGGGTTAGGGATTAGGGGTTTGCCTTTAGGTCAAACCCCGGTTTTGGAATTAACCAAGAAATGAGCAAGTGCTGTAAATGTAAATGACTATAAAACAAGTACTAATACCTTGTTCTAAGGATGTTTGTATCCTTATGTGCGAAGGTTTAGATGTTGTATGTTGTATGTTGTAGCATGTAGTATGTGATCTCCTCTTCAATGGTTGAATCCTTGTCTTGAATGCAACACTTAGCCTTGAATGGAGACTTGAAATGATCAATTGCTTGAAAGAATGCTTGAATGCTTGAATGCTTAAGTATAATTTCCATGCTTTGTACACATATCCTCTTCATCCTCCAAATGAGAGAGAAAAATGTAGTTTATATACTTGTCATTTAGGGCTGATAGACTGATTTTCCCAACCTTAGGCCGACCAGGAAAGTTAATTTCCAAATTGCAAACAAAAAGACCCGAGACCCCTTAGGAGACCGAGCCCAAAATAGGACCTAGGGACCAGGGCGCTGGGTGCCCTGGTCCTGAAGGACCAGGGCGCTGGGCGCTCTGGTCCCACCTCCCGGGACAGCAAGGTGCAAGGAGGTTCAAGCCAGGGTGCATGAAAAATGCAGTTTTTAGTGTCGTGAGCAAGTTTCAGGGTCTCCATTTAGGTTGCGTGTTGCATCGCCATCGTGAAGACCGAAATGCAGTCGAAATTGCAAGTGTCGCAATTTTAGGACGCTACACAAAGATAGAAGGCATGATAATGGAAATGATGTGCAAATGATTGTCTAAGTGATTAGATTGGATAAGATCTAATTGGATTTGGTTTGCGTCGAGTTTGATGAGGAAACCCTAACCACCTCTAATTTGAATTGGCTTTTGGCGGGAAAAAGAGGCTATAAATATGCAAGCCAAAGATAGTATTAGGTGCTCCTAAATAGAAGAAGATAGTCCTACTATGAAGTGATTGGGTGTGTGAGAAAATTAGTCAAGTACTCATTGAGTATCTCAAAGGAGACAGAGTGTGAGGAGGAGAACTAGGTTGAAGTGTTCAACCAGTAGTAGAATCGGTGGTGCCCATACCAATAGAGAAGAAGTGAAGGAAGCTGTAGAGAATGTAGACATAGAATTGATAGAGTATAGTACTAGGAAATGCAGTAGAAAATGAGAGCAATAGAAGAGTGAACCAGTGTAGTTGGGAAGGTATTTCACCAACAGAAAGAAATTGTGAGTAGAGGTTGCAAAACTCTTTTGTAACCAGGATTTTACTTTTGTATTTAGATTATCATTGTGATCATTGAGTTGTAGCTGGCTACAGGGGTTGTAACTCATTTGGTTCATAGCCCATAAATCAGTTAGGGGTTGGTGCTCCTAGGGTTGGTGCCCTAAATCAGGGGTTGTAGCTCCCTAGGTTGGTGCCCTAAACATTGTAATATAGTTTCATTGTGAGGTTGGATTGGAGCAGTAGACTCCATCAACATTTCTCACCGATTTTTTTCCCTTCTTGGGTTTTCCTCATATATGTGAATGTTATGTGATGTCCCTTTATGTTTGATTGCATTTTTGTTGATATTCCCACTAACCGGTGAGTCTGCATTAAGTTAGATTTGTTAACTAGTATACTCAAATAGGCTAGTTAAAGGGAAAAGTTTGAGAACCACTGATTCACCCCCCTCTCATTGGTGCATTGTGTCTAACATATGATAGTAAGCTCATACTCCGCTACAGTGGGGGCTAAATTTAGTGTCATAAATTGTACACCCTTAATTGGGTGGTACAATTTCATGCTTATGTTAGCACCCACCTTAGTGAGCTGGATTTTGCATTTTAAATTTCTTTTAAGAATTTAATTAATATATTTCAGTAAATCTAAAATCCTCTTTTATCACTCCACACATCATAAAATTGGTCTCTTAACCCTAGGTGTGCCTCATTTTATTTTATCCTTTTAATCAATTAATTCATTAAAGAGTCGATTAGGTCCTATTTCTACCTTCAAGGCTGATTTTGCATATCTAAACACCTTGAATTGTCGCAAAAACTAGGGATTTTCTTTGTAATCATGATACCTTGCATCCCTAAAAATTAGAAAAAAGTTAATTGGACAAGTGTGCAACACTGGTCCTGACTTTTTCAACCCAAATTTCAAGATCATGTTTCGGTAGTATTATAATGTTTAAATCCAGTTTTGTGCAAAAATATATCAATTCTAAGTCTAACTAAAGGTGATTTTAATCATGAAATCCCTATATAAGGCATCTATCTCAACTCAGTTTGGATCTAGGACTCTAATCATGAATTTCTCCAAGTAACCAAGCATTCTTGCATTCGTGAAGTATTATCAACCTAGAGATCTTCAAGGTTGCATTTCCTTCATTCAACCATTGGTGAGAAAATTACAACATTCATATGCAAGAATGTGTTTATGATTAGGGTTTTGTTATGTTCATATCATTTAATACAACATATGCGATTACATTCAAGAAGCAGAGCATCATTATCAATCATTGCAGATATAAGGTATATCTTTTCATTATTTATTTTAGTATTTCTAATATTTCAATCAAGGTTAATTCTTAACCTGGGGTTTGACTTAAGAAAATCCCTATTCCCAACCTATCTCCCTTTCTTTATATGTGTAGGAAATAGGATGGAGCTATGATCCTTAGAATAGGCATTATTTCCAGTGATGAATCAACACCCTTTTGTGTGCAAAAAGTTAGGAGCACTAGAGAAATAAGAGCTCTAGTCCTAATATTTTTGGACACTGTTTTTACGGACCAGGTCTGAATCTACTTATATTTCTCAAATCCAGGTGCATACCACAATCTGATGACTGTAGCTCACTATTTCTATTTTTTTACCTTTATTTTTAGCACCTTACCCTAATTTAAACAATTCAACTCACAAAAGAGGGTAACAAAATTCACACCCCTTTGAATCCAATTAGTATTCAATCCTTATCACTACTGGTTTATGATTGAATCTATTGGATTCACCCCTCTTTTCAATGTAATGGTAAATTAGTGGTTTTCGTACATCTAATGGTGGAAACCCTAATTTTTCATAATTATACTTACAAAGTTAGAGAATTTTGGTTAGTCATTTCCCTTGTCATGTCCAGCAAGAGCAGATGGTTGAGATATTCATGCAAAACCTGAATTGTGAGATTTTATTTGACCTTAATAAATAATGTTTGGGCACATTTCATAAAGTCATTCAAAAGGGTCTATCCATTGAGAGGATCATCCTTGAGCAAGGTACCATCATGATCTATGGGTAAGAATATTGAAAAGGGTCTATCCATTGAGAGGCTCCTTTTGTGATGGAGCAGTGTGCTCTAGGCTTTAAGCCTTCTTGCAAGTGTAGGCCCCTATATTTAGTAATATCTCTTCATATGGGTAGTGGATTGATATTGTGGGTCACAAATCCCACTGTAGTTTTTCCTCTTTGAGTTTTTCCATGTATAATTCTATGTGTTATGGTATTCATTTATATGATTGACTTATTGGTTTCTTTAATTCTGTCAATTCTATATGTACTGGTATACTGATTGATGTATTCATGTTTTAATAAGGTTAAAATTGATCATTCTGGTAGAACACTGATTCAGTCCCCCTCTCAATTTTCTTGGATTCCAACAATTGGTATTAGAGCCTTGTGCCTCGAAGGAAGTTTAACAACTTGAGGAAGATCCTGAATCTGGAATCCATTGATATGAGGTGGCACTTGAAGATTATGATGCTGAAAGGATGAAGAAATTGAAGTTACAAAATGAATTGAATCCTTCTTAGGAATTCATTCTTTTCCTATAGGAGAGCCTATCTTCTGCTCAAGCTAAGAGGAAGGAACTTTTCTAGAATAAAGATGATGAAGAGAAAGATGCATTTAAGGAACAGTATCCAAAGCTAAGTTAGGAGAACATGGTTATGAGAAATGAAATGCAAGCTATAACTATGAGGATGTATAAAGAGATTGAGGACTGAAAGGAAAAGGAAGAAAATCTTGTTGTATCTCTGAAGAACAAATTTGAAGAATGTGGAAGGTTGGTTCATGAGAATGATATGTTGAGAACTGTTTTCGTAGAATCCCAGAGTAATGAACAAGAGATTGAGAGACAAATGATAATTCTGAGAGATGATCTGACTATTATAAGTGAGTATAAAGAAAAATTCAAGATTATTTCAACATAGCTAGATAAGTTATTGAAGAGACAAAGGCAAAATGGAGATTCTAGTGGACCTGGATTTGAACAAGGATAGAGTTCCGATACTGCAAATGAAGATCAAAACCATAAGGCACCGGTAATGTTGTTTAATGCTTATAAATTTAATAGTAGATGCTTTATTTGTAATAAATTTGGTCACATGGCTAGGTAATGTAGAAATAGAGTAAATCAAAACCCCGATTCTGCTCCCGGTCAATGTTCTAAATGTAATAAGAATGGTCATAAGACAGAAGATTTCAGAATGAATGTTAAATGTTATGCATGTGGAAAATTTGGACATATGACTAATCAGTGTAGGTAAAGCAATTACACCAGTTTTAGCAAAGCAATTCAAAGGAACAATGTTACTTGTTGTGCATCAGTTGGTAATGGAAAATCAAATGAGAAAGGGAGAGAAAAGATTAATGAAATTCGGTAAGATCATACCCAGAGACGGGTTTGGAAGTCAGAAGAAAAATCTGAAGATGGGAATGCATTAGTTGCTTATCTAGTAGAGGAGGTTGCTCCTGCACCGACAGGAAGCTTAACTAGTAACTAAGTTAAATGCCTTAGGGGTAGGAAAAATTCATGAAGATGCTGCATGTGCCTGGGGAAGAGGTTTTGGAAGATGTTCCAGACATTGGAGATACTTATCTAGCATGGAGATGTTTTATCAAGATCCAGTATCTTCCACTATAAGTCATTGATGTCAATGAAAGATTAGGGTTTCTTGGATGATAAAAGGTCGAACTCACTTCATTTCTGATCACTTTACATTTAGAGCGATTGAAAGGAAGTCTTAGGAGATTTAGAATGATTGATATCATCTTGAGCGATTTCACCAGCGATTGGAAGAGGTCTTTAGGGCCTTTCACCGACAACAATTCATAGGTATTTATCTTCAATCATGGAAGTGGGATCATCATATGTACCTATCTTTATTGCAAATCTAACTGTCATCAAGGTCAAGGACCATCCCAGGCCGATTTTCAAGTTATATCCACATGTTGCTACCCTGGACAATTCAGTTGGAGCTTTTTTTGGTGTCCTGGAAGGAGTCATATATGTTGAAGATGTAAGAGCCTACATTCACTATCATCTAAAGCATTTGGGAATGAATGATATCAAGAGAATGTTTATGAATGAGCTAATGGGAGATTCTGGAAAGATTAAACCTAAATACCAGCATATTGTTGATCTAGGGTTTACCGACATTCTGGATATTCTAGAATTCAAAGATGAAATTGTTAGGTATGTTTTGAGTAGAGTACATGGAGAGTTTATCTGGTTGGATAGACCATATGAGATTACAAAGGAGGCCATTATGGAAATCATCAATTTACCACAGGTTGGACAATGTCTAGAGAAGAAAGTTTGAAATGATCAGGTTAACAGGATTACCGATGCAACATCAAACAAGCGGTCAATGAGAATCAGTACTATCACTGACACAGATATCAAATTTGGTAGCATGGTCATCAGTTATAAGGTAACACAATCAAACTAACTGAATTCTATTTCTAGCTCCTGCATTTATGTAGCTCATAAAATGATGAGGGAGAATGAGAAGTTGGATCTATGCGGTTGGATGTTAGATGAACTATTTATTAACCTAGAAAAGATTAAAGGAGAAAAGAAAGGAACATTCTGGTATTGTAACCTAATTGTTTGTTTAGTTCTTCATCAATGAGACTCCCCTTTTTGGAAAGAGAAAATGGGCATTTGATATTGTGGTAGGGAGGCAACTAAAATAGTCTATCGCTACATTGGGTAGTCAGAGAGATGAAAAAGTATGGGGATACTTTAAAGAATTTAAAAAGGCTATGAATTCTAGGATGAGAGTTTCTAAGCACATTGTTGAGAAGTACTCAACCGACATATGCTTCATGGTCAAGAAAGATGAGACTTTGATGGAAGTTGTTAGGCCCTAGAAGATTTGGATTGAGGAAATGGATTATGAAGTTGATGCTCATATTCTTGATGCTTATGCACAGATACTATTTGATGCATTAGTAGATGAATTTATAAAAACCTTTGGCACTTCTATGTAGATGACACAAGAGGTTGAAACTAAGTTCAACCAGAAGAAGAGAGAGAAGTAGGAAGGAAAGGAAAGTAAGTTTGTTGAAAAGGTTTCTTAGGACATCAAAGTTTATGTTGTCTCGAAGAAAGGCAAGAAAAGGAAAGACCCATAAATATTCATTGAGCTTGTTGTAGAAGAATATGCATCTGATGATGACACACCCCTGGCATTCAAAAGGGTAATAAAGAAGAAAATTGAAGAAACTAAGGTAGAGGCTAAGAAGCAACTGGTTAGGAAAGTTACTATCAGGGTACCGACACAAAGAAGAGCACCTAAAGAAACACCTTCAACCCCATCCAGTACTAGAAGGAGAAAGAAGAAGGATGACATTGATCTGGCAATTGAATATGGTAATGTAACTATCATTCCACCAAAGACTTGTGTAGAGTTAGTTGATGATATTACTAAAGATGGTATGTTAAAGAATGTACGGTTTTATTATGAACATTTAGAGGATGATGAACAAAGAGAAGTGGAGGAAGAAATTTTGTTATATTTGTATATTTATAACAAAGCCCTGTTAGAAATTCAAGACCAAATACCGACACAGTTATATGATATGTGAGATGCTAGAAGACTATCATCAATGCAAGAGGAGAAGCATATAAAGATACAAGAGTTGTTATCTGTTTGTGTTTCTATTTCTCTAGAGGAGATGGACATGACACTTGAAGTTGCAGATAGGAAAATATTTAACAAGCATAGAATAATCAGTCTTATGTTAGGAAGGGCAAATGAGATAATCAAGGAGACCCACAAGCCATGGGTTAAGTTCTTTGAAGAGAACCATGGTTTTTATACTTCATCAGAATTTAAGAGAGATACTAAAAAATACCGATTGATGGAAAGGGTAAAGGTATTATGGGTACTTCACCCTCAATTTTGAAAAACATTAATATAGTGGAAATTGAGCCCCTGGTAGATACAAATGTACAAAAAAATGTTGAGGTACTAATAAATATAGAGAGTGTAAAGGTTGATAATGTACATGATACTAATGTTGAGGACAACAATCCTCTGAATACAAATGTATAGGATGAGGTTAAAGTTCCTAGGGAGGAAGCGACAGTTACTAAGACTGTACCAAGTGGCGAAGCCACTGGTGCAAGTGAGTAAGCTATAAAGGTTAAATTATCAGAGAAGAAGGAAGAGGAATATGAAAGGGAACTGATAGTGAGTCCATCATTTTTGTCAATTGACACCTCGCAAGTTGAAAAGAAAAGCATAACTAAGATGAGTTCTACTGAACTCATGATGATGGCTGCGTAGGAAATGTTGAAGGAGGGATCTATGGATAAAGGGGTTATTGATCAGTCTATCACTGTTTTGCATATACTTGTCCTAAACTGTAAGTTTAACAGTGAAGTGGGCCCATTCGGCAAGCTTAAGACAATCAAAAAGCACATTTCAAAGGATTTCCAATTCTTGTAGCAAATATCAAACCGACAAGCACTGGAGAGGTTCGCACAGG
Organism: Cryptomeria japonica; assembly: GCF_030272615.1. Classification (NCBI taxonomy): domain Eukaryota; kingdom Viridiplantae; phylum Streptophyta; class Pinopsida; order Cupressales; family Cupressaceae; genus Cryptomeria; species Cryptomeria japonica. The sequence goes on from NC_081412.1 coordinate 62,119,576, forward strand.
AAAAAAGAGCTACATTTTATCAAGTGATTGAGTATAAAAGGACGAAGATTAATGAAAAGTTGAAATTAATAGATAATGCATTGAGGCAGTGTACTAATATCTACAGAGCATGCTATAATACAAGTTTTCTCACAGTTAAGACAAATAAAAATATTAAGGATATTCAGGAGGAGATTGAAGGTATAACAAATTCTTTTGATGGATTGAATTCATTAACTACATCTATGGATGGTAAAATTTTGGTTTTGGAAGCCCAAGTTTTTTCTCTTGAGAAAGAAAAAGACAAAATCATAAGAGCCAGAAGTCTTAGAGACTTGGTGAGTCCCAGCTTGGATTCACTTAGTGTACATAAGGAGTGTATAGATTTGGTTGGTAATCCCACACCGATAAAGCTTAATGAGAAAGAGTCATTTTACCATATGCTAAATTGACTTGTATCTATTTCTGACACTTTGAAATTAGGTTGGGATACCTATCTTGAGTTATTGGATAAGGCCTATCTAGACATTTTCAAATAGATTCAGCTTCAGTAAAGTATTTCGGGATATATTCAACCTACAGTCTTTCATTCTTCATCTCGATTTTTGGCTTTTTGGCATTTTTTATGGAATTGATGTCAAAAGGGGAATGATATAGATGTGAAAAAGAAAATGGGAGTTGTATACATTAGGGGGAGTATAGATGGAAAACTATGGAAGTACAGAGTATTTTGTATTGATGGATATGTTGTTCTCAAAAAAGAAAAACCCAATTTCACCTACAATCTATCTATGAAACAGCCAATCTCAATCAATGAAAAGCTTCAGGGCTTGGACAATATAACAAGGATATCAACCCTTCTACTCTTCAGGCTTTACGAAACCTAGGTGTGTGTACCTTTGATGCATTAAATTAGACCCTTTACACACATAACATCATCAATAGAAAGCAGATAAATCTCACAGGGCTCAACAACAAGGAGGTTACTACAGATGGGCTAGATCTACATTGACATCTCAACTATATTGGACCATGAGATGGGTAGAACATACTAAACTTACAAACATAAAGGAAATGGATATTTGATTAATTAAATCTCTGAGAATCCCCAGAATCTACAAGACTAGTGCCTTATCCGAGGGCATGGAGTCATAGATCAATCTACAAATGAAAACCTCTATTGCAAATCCAATTTATTGAGAAAGATATCCCTGTATTAATAAATAACATTAATAAATTCTAAACTAAAACAAAGGATCATACATATCCAAACATTATCCTGAGTCCAAAATGATTTTTCATAGAATTTAAACTCTTCCTTGAAGAGTACCTAAGAACACCCATTACACTCCCACTTTGAGAGGACAAACCCAAACTCCCTTGAAGACAAGATTTATTGAAAATCAAAGAAGGCCTAGAGATAATCCAATAAACTATATATATGCCTTACATATATGTGACCTGCAACAAAAAACATCTACAACAAGAAGATACTCCCTGCAAAAAGGGACATTGTATTACAAATTTGGAAAAAAATCAGAAATGCAAACCAAGATTCAGGAGCCTTGCTCACAAAAAACATGGAACCTCTATAAATGAGAAGACAAAGAGAATAAGAAGGCCTAGAGAAGAAAATCAGATCTCATTCTTTGACCATGGAAACTACCCATTCTTCTCATTAATTGCCCACACACATGGCTTGCAGAAAAGCTAATCTTCCTGACTGAGAAATAAATCCTAAGATCCCAAGGTAACTGGCCCATAATTACTTGCCATGGGTTACACTTGACTACAAAAATGGACTCCCTGGATCAACAGCTTTCCAATGATATATAATATGCCTATACTCAGGAAAAATTCAACCCTCAGGCACATTAATCTCTCAGGCCCTTCCGACCAACCAAGAACAACAGTCATTTAAATCTTCTACATTTCTACCTATAGTGTGAACCATATATTTAATTTTGATTTTCCTGCATAGAACTCTACCACATGTCACCTCTAGATTGGCCTTGGAGTCCCTTTGGACTCCACCTATCCTGCCACTCGAGCAAGGACGGACCTACCCTCTGACCTGGGCGCACCCTAGTTATTCATCTTTGTCTCTTCCTTGTCACTGATCCGTGATGGATATTTATCGTGCATCTTTGGAATATGGATCAGCGATCACCGTCAATATCCCTCGGACTTGCTTGTTTGTTATTTCCTCCAAACTGCTCTTTCTATGGGTCCCACCACTTAGTCGCCAAGTCACGCCGCTTAGCCATCGACCATCTTTTTGTTGCGACTTGGTGACAACCATTGATCTGCCTTGGATTACCATTTATTAGCCTTGATTTTCCCCACCTTTAGCTCACTTGGGCCACTTTCTCTTTGGCTAGCCATTTTCTTGTATCATCAAAACCTTAGTTTCATCGACACCTTTTAGGTTGATGAAACTGATGCCTTCGATGAGTCCTTATAGTGATCCATCAAAGCCACGGTTTGTTTGATATTCATTTTGATGACATGCCACCTGCCTACCACATGGTACCTTGTGACTGGCTCCAGGATCCCTATCCTAACACCTTAGCATGACCTCCAATAACTACCAGAATGAACCTCTTCATAACCATCTACCTTAACTTCTTGTATTAACCACCGGCCATAGTTCACCACTAGTGGTTTGTCGCCAAGTCATGATAATGAACAGTTGAGCACCTTCATCTTTAGGTATAGCGATGGTCATCCGATCATGTGCAACTTGCTTGCTTGTTAATCTCCCCTTTTTCTACAAAATTAGGCCTCTTTGAGATGCCCGCACACTGGGGGCCCACTAGGATGAGCTGCTCCTTGTCAAAAGCTTCGTAAGCTTTGACACTAAGGATATATGTGGCCTTGCATATAAATACTAAAATGCTCCTCCTCGCGACCAATGTGGGATAAATGGTCCTTCATGCTAGGGCCTTTCCATCAGATCATTGGGACCTCTCCAAACATGCTAGCCTAATGGTCGATCCCATCTTCCTATACTTTATGACGTTCCATCGGGTCATTGAGTAGCATTACATTACACTATTCTGATGACTGATATCACCGGTGTCCACCTCCTTTGCTTGCACTTTCCATCAGGTCATCGGGAAGACATCAAAACCTATCTTTTGATGATCGATGATGACTTTTTTCTTAGGATTAATGACAATCCCAAAGACACTGAGAGGGGGGGGGGGGTGAATCAGTGTCTAACCAGTTAGTAGAATATTTAAACTTATTAAAAATTTTGCATCCCAAAATAGTGTACCGGTAAATAAGAATTAATGCAGCAAATAAGAATAACAGAGACAACATAGGGAACACACCATAACACAAGATATTTAATGAGGAAACCCGGTGTCGAAAAAACCTTGGTGGGATTTGTGACCCACAACATTCACTCACTGGCCAATGAATAAATATCTTACAATGAGGGGCCTGCACATGCAGGAAGGCCAACTGCCTAGAGCTCATTGCTCAATAAGAGTTACACTGACTATAAAAGTGTATTATGAAATCCAATACAATGTACTGCTTCAAATCAGCATCAACTATGCCAGGTTTAGTACCAGTTTAAGCTCAGTCTATAACCAAAACCTTATACAAAATTTACTTTATGCATTCACATATAACATCCTTCCTTTTTCTTATTTTTCTACATTCTCTCACATACATTTGACTTACAAGATCTCATACATATATGAGTCTTTTATAATGTATCATGTCGGCTTTAAAAAAGATAATTACATTAAAATATAATAAACAAAAGTTTATTCCTTGTCGGCTAGGGTGTCGATATGCATTGTTGCCACTACTGGTGAAGTGCCTACCAGTGTATGTAGAAGTCTATTGCCAGTGCCGATGTATGTAGAAGTCTATTGCTGATGTCGGTAACTACTGGTGGCTTACCTGATGAATGCCAGTTGGTTGCCAGATTGTTTCCATCAATGAGAACATCAACTATTCTCATAAGAGTTTAGAATGCCAACAATCTCCCCCTTTGGCATTGATGGCAACACTCATGAGAAAAATCCAAAAACTGTTCCAAAACCTGAAGTCCAAAGATGTGTGAAAAAGATGTGCTCCCCCTAAGCAAATGATCTTCTCTAAATAAGTATTTTTCTCTCCACTACTCCCCCTTTGACATCAATGACAAAGATTGTCAAAAATAGTCAAATGAGTTCAAAAATTTCACCTCAAAGTTTGTAACTGGTTGGTTACAATCTGAAAGATTTCTGCCAAAATGAAATTTAGACTCTAAATGAATATTTTGTTGTCGGTCAGGGTTGCCTCAATCTATTGGATCGTGTCAGTGAGATAGTGCATGTGTTCTTCTGGTGATTGTTCTCCTTGAAGTAATGCCTTAGAGATTTCATTTATCAGAGAGATAAGATTGTCCAACTTAGGACCAATTTTATATTTAAGTTCTTGGCCATTAGACCTAATCCGTGCCTTCTCTTTCTACAGTTTCTCTAAATTTTCTTCAAAATCTGCTATTTCCTACTCAATAACTAATATAGGTTCGGATGAACCAATTATGTTATCAGCTATGTCATCTATTTCTTTTTGTACTCTGTTGATCTCCTTTTCTAAGTCCTTTGTCAAAGGACGGGGTTTGCATGTTTCCTTGTAAAGCTCCTTGTATTCCAAAATTGTAGAGTTCAGTGCCGATAATAGTGTATTCATGTGTTCTATGCACTTCTTTATTACGTCTTCAAAGAATTTGTCCTTCTCCTTTTCAACTTTCTCCCTAAAGCTATCCTCATTCACCTTGTAAATGGTTATTACATTATAAGTAATAAATTTTGATAGTGTGTCCAATTTTCCTATAGAATCCTTGATGTGATTAGTGTTACAATTTGGTGCAATCAACTTCAAACTAGTAAAGTGTTATCAATTGCTTTGTAGGCCAATGCATTGTAGTCATTTATCTTCTTGATTGAATCTAAAAGTACTTCAGTAACATTTGTAGGTTTGAATTCACTTGTTGAAGTATCGTATGTCTGACCAATTACCTTTATTACCTCTATGCTTCCAACATTAGTAACCATTTTGTTTGTGTTTACCTCTGGTGGATCAGTTTGAGTTTGCATTTCAACCTATAAAGGTTTGTCTAATTGTTTAGGTGTCTCAATGATTATCGGTTTCTTTGCCTCAGTATGTACCTCTGCCTCTATAGGTTTTTCAATAAGTTCTATCACCATCTCTGTCTTGGGTGGCCTTGTACCAACATCTTTTTCTTCAGTAGGCTTTCCTGTATCTGATGGTTTCTCTATTTGGGTTGGGATCTCAACCTCAATAGTATCTACTTGTTTTTTAGCTATGTTGCCACTATCAACATTATCATTGTTAACCTCTGTACTATCCTTATCCACAATAATATTTACTTCCTGAGTACCCACATTCATGGTAAAAAGTATCTCAAATTTAGGATTTGTATCATCATGTGTGATACCTTTAGTGTCAATAACTAGTGTATCATTTGTGTGTACTGGTGCAGTATCCAAAGGTGGTGGCGATATATTATCAGTAATCTTGATGGTTGGAATTCCACCAATCTTTCCTTTTCCCTTATCCTTATCCTTCTGATACACTTTGAATGTCTTCTTTGGTCGGCTCCTTTTCTCTTGTTTTTCTTTTTCCACAAAAAATATATCCCAGTTATCAACATTCTCTTCTACAATCTCATTTACTCTTCCTGCCATTAAACTTACTTGTCAGTGCCCACTGGAAAAAATAGATCTATTAGCCTCACAAATCAATTCATCAATTTCCTCTTTTGAATTTAGAGGATGAATAGCTAGAAGTTTTTCAACTTTTAATTTCTTATCTAATTCCATCACTACTATCGTTTTTGCATCCAATATTCTATACAGTTCATTTGGTAAATCATCCACAACTTCAATTAAGAATTTCTTATAAATTTCCAAGTGTAAAATAATACTATTCTCAATGCTTTCCTTGTCAGAATCATTAAAAGAATTTTATAGTTTACTCACATTATCCAAATTGCCATCATCAGTTATTTCATTGAACAAATTATCCAATGAAGGAGTGACCAGTTTCTATTTCTTCTTAGGAGTTAGTTTCTTGGCCGGTTCTCTTACTGCCTGTTGTTTCTTCCTCAAGGTACTTGTTCTCTTAGGTGAAGAAGAGGGTTTCGGTGAAGGTTTTCTCTTCCTCCTTTATACTCTTTTAAACTCTGATGCCTTGTCAATGTCAGTTCCAGAAGATGTGCCAACCGGTGAAAGGTGTGCCTCTGGTTGCAGTCCTTCAAGGTCACTAGCCAATATGCCACTAATGTTCATTACATTTTCCTTGATTTCTTTTACTTTCTTAGAAGCATCTCTGATAAATTTTTCTTTTTTCTTCCTTTGCTTCAATGTTTTTACATCACTTTCAACAGTTTCTGCACTACCAAAAACTTGTTCTGATGGTTCTCTCGGTGCATCTAGTAATGCTTTAGCATATGTACCAAGAATGTTAAGATCTACCTCATATCCCATTTTAGTTACCCATGCAGTCCTAGGGAGTACAACTTCCATCCATGTCTCACCTCTCTTGATCACACAACAGATTTCTTTGTCATACTTGTCCACTACACTCTGTCGTATCCTTTCTCTAGTTTTCATTTTAGCGTGGAAGGTTTTGAAATATTCAATTATGTTGTTGTCCTTTGCAGTTCCCATTCAGGTGAAATCTTCCTATATTTGTTTTCCTACCAGTATATCATAACCAAAGTCTTTGGGTCCTGTACTGGGAATCTCCTTAGTGAAAAACAACATTAAGCATACCAAAAGGTTTCCAAAATGGAATGTGCCTTTCTTGTCACCTTTGATCTTTTTCAGGTTGTCAATAAGTTCATCTTTCAGTAATTCACATACATCAATCATTGCATGTTTGTTAACCATCTCATAAGCATTGTGTAGACAGAGACTAGAAACTAAATTTAGTCTATTAGCATGTGTAGTTTTGTATCCTAGCACCATACTCACAAATCTCACATTGATGTCCTTAATATCATTCACTCTTAGTGATCTATTGTCAGATGTTTCTCCTATTAGGCTTATCACTATGTTGTTGGGAATCTTCTTAGTTTTATCAAGCCATTTGTCGGTTGAGGGTAAACCAGTTACTGCCCTAATTGCTTGTCCAGTTATTTTGCAGATAGAATCCAACCATAAGAATTGTCCATGTGCTCTACTTAAAACAATATTGACTACTTCCGCTGGAAAATTTAGGGATATTCAATAGCTCAACAAAACCTAGAGTTTCTACAATCTTGTGTTCAGGTTTAACAACACCATTTTTATCACAAATTACCATTTTAAACATTTTCATCAATTCCTCAGAACCTAATTCTTCAATGTTGCAATATATATAAATCCTAGGGTCTTTTGCAAATGCTACACCTTTAGGAATTTTTGAGAGTGCCCCTATGGAATCATCTTTCTTATCTAATTGGGGAATTATCTTAAACACGGGCCTAGGGCATTTCACATTTTCCACAATAGTAGGATTCTGAACAAATTTGGGAGCAGAAGAAGAAGCCATTGAAAAATACCTTTAGCTTCCTGAAAAATATTCTGAATGCTTGGAGAAATCACTTCATACCTTTTCCCTGAATGCCTTCACTCAGTTTTCATGCTCTTTGCTTATTCGAATGTTTGATGTATCGAAAAGGAGGGAAATTAGCTGATTTATAATGAAATTTCTCTCAACAACTGCATTAAATGCTCGTTGGTTAAGTAAAAACTTAACACATCTATCGGTAAGGAAGAAATCTATCTTCTCACCATCGATCGAGGGTACTTTGCATGATTTTCAACTTTCTACAATACCCCCAAAATGGTTTACTTCTCAGTTGGATGAAGAATCTCCTTCCGGTGGAGTATTACTCTATTCTACCGATGCAGAGATAGTTTCATCAACTTTCAGATCTCTCTTTTTAATCCATTGTTTTGAAAATTCTTTCTTTACCTCATCTACCTTTTCTTTTCCTTTCAAACTAGATTCTTTATTGTTTGTTGGTACAGTCTTGCTTCTACAAAATTTTGCAATATGTCCAATCTTGTTACAACCATAACAAGTTACATTCTTCTTCTAAATAACCTTTCCATATCCTATGCCTGTTTGTGTTCTGCATTGATTAGATAAGTGCCCAAATCTTCTACAAACATAGCATCTCACATTCATTCTATAGTTTTCTGAATTATGACCAACTTTGTTGCATTTTGGAACATTGACCGGTGGGTGCATTTATGTTTTGATTATTTCTAAATCTACATTGATTTTCTCTATGACCACACTTGTTACAATTAAATCATTTCCCATTAAATTTATAAGCACTAGGTTGTCTTACCTATTTACTATGATCATGATTGTTTGCAGTACCAGAACTTTCTCCAACTTCAAATCCAAGTCCATTAGTATCTCCATTAGGTTTCTGATTTTTCAACATATCATCAAATTCCTCTGAACTTTTCTTGAATTTATCTTTATGTTTATTTGTAGTATCTAGCTCATTTTCTAGAATTCCCTTTTGTCTCACAAGCTTAGTTATATCACGCTGCATGTGAATTAGATCTATCTTCAACATATGTTTTCATGACTGAGTCTTAGATTTTCATATCTAGCATCATTGAGTCTCCATGTCAAGTCTTCTTCATTCTTCTTTCTATCTTCAATGTATTTACATAACCTCATAGTCATATCTTGCATTTCATTTTTCATATTACTGTTCTCTATTCTCAACTTGCTCACAAGTTCATTAATAGTTTCCTTTTCATCATCATCTTCTTGCATCTTCTCATGAAGTTCTTTTCTTTTATTTTGAGCTATAGTAAGATTCTCCTGAAGTCCTTGAATGAATTCTTGTACAGTCCTCATATCGTCTTCAAGTTTGATATTCTTCAATTTCTCTGCATCATAATCTACAAGAGCTCCTTCTAATTGTTTTCTTACGTTATCCATCTATACATGTGTCAGAGTCTTCCTCAAGCTGTTAGGCTTTTTAAAATAGAGGACCAGAATCAGATACCAATTGTTAGGATTAATGATAGTCCCAAAGACACTAAGAGGGGGGGGGGGTGAATCAGTGTCTAACCAATGTCAAAATCTTCCTCGAGCTGTTAGGCTTTTGAAAATAGAGGACTAGGCTCTGATTCCAATTGTTAGGATTAATGAAAGTCCCAAAGACACTGAGAGGGGGGGTGAATCGGTGTCTAACAATATTTAAACTTACTAAGAATTTTGCATCCCAAAATAGTGTACCAGTAAATAAGAATTAATGCAGCAAATAAGAATAATAGAGACAACATAGAGAACACACCATAACACAAGATATTTAATGAGGAAACTTGGTGTGGGAAAAACCTTAGTGGGATTTGTGACCCACAATATTCACTCATTGGCCAATCAATAAATATTACTTACAATGAGGGGCTTGCACATGTAGGAAGGCCAACTACCTAGAGCTCACTACTCAATAAGAGTCACACTGACTACAAAAGTGGATTATGAAATCCAATATAATGTACTGCTTTAAATCAGCATCAACTATACCAGGTTCAATACTGGTTTAAGCTCAGTCTATAACCAAAACCTTATATAAAATTTTCCTTATGCATTCGCATATAACATCCTTCCTTTTTCCTATTTTTCTACATTCTGTCACATACATTTGACTTACAAGATCTCATACATATATGAGTTTTTTACAATGTATCATGTTGGCTTTACAAAAGATAATTATATTAAAATACAATAAACAAAAGTTTATTTCCCATCGGCTAGGGTCTCGATATGCATTGTTGCCGCTACCGGTGAAGTGCCTACCGGTGTATGTAAAAGTCTATTGTTACTGCCAGTAACTAATGATGGCTTAATAGATGAATGCCAGTTGGTTGCCAGATGGTTGTCATCAATGACAACATCAACTATTCTCATAATAGTGTAGAATGCCAATATTTATGTGCTCCGCACTTCCATTGGGTCATCGACGTAACATTAAACTGCTCTACCGAATACCTGATGCCTCTACTTCGGACTGCCCATTTTTCTATTGGGTCATCGGCGTAGAGGAAAACTTTACCTGCCGATAACTGATACAATCACTTTGCGCCCATGCTTGGTCATCAGGTCATCAAGGTAGCTTAAAATTGTTCACCCCGATACCTGATAAATTACTTTGGTCTATTCCACACTCCAATGACCTCATCAGGTAAGTCCTTCCGATTAGGGTAGGTTTTGTCAATAAGGCAAAAAGTCAAAAACTGCCATAAACAATGCTAGGATAAAGTGCAGCTGCAAAAGTTTTGAAATGGGCCCCCTCAAATTCACCAAATTTTTATGAGTCCCAAGAATGTCTCTTACTGGGGATGGTTAATTTTAAAATCAATACAATAATTTTAGAAATCTTTGGTAGAGCAGACCACCCAAAAACAGGATCATGTCTCTTCTTTTTAATTCTTCAATGAGCTTCACCTTCCAAAATGGGGGTTCCTTATTGAAAAACACACAACTGAGACCAAAGTGACTATACAATAGAATTTATTTATATATGGCCCCAAGCTATCAAAATTGGAATCAATGCTTACCTCTGTCAAACACATGATTCTCATTTCCATGAGTCAAGGGTAAGCTGGAAGTTTCATTTACATTTGCTTGATCACAAACTCTACAACTTCTCATCAACTCATCACATAAAAGATAATCAACATGCTAGTTATCATTCAATCTTTAGATCCCACTTCAAAATTCTGACCATCAAATGATACATAACTGTCATATTGTTTAAAATTATTTCGCAGCTGAAAAGAAAAGTAGCCCAGCTCCATCTGATCACTGGGAACATCAAACACATCCTGATTACTAGTTTGCACAAATAGAAAACACTCATCCATAATACAGGCTTGCAAACTATAGAGGAACATTTCCTCATAAAACAACTACAACTTAGCATGTTGATTTCTCCTTATACAAGCCTTTTGCAAACATAAAAATGCATGATCACCTGTCAATGGTTCATTTGCCACTTGTGAATCTGAGAAGACCACTTTAGATCTATCATTCTTCTTAACAAAAAAATCCTCATAATGCATATCAAATTCTGAATTCATATCAACATATGAATCCATATTATCATATCTATCAATATTATATGCATTTTCACCTTGTCTACTATTCAAATCAACTATAGGGAAAGAATCAATATCATATGTATCATGCCTCACACCCTCAAGAACATTATTAGTATCAAAACATATACTGATTGGGTATAAGAGATTGGGGACATTTCTGGATGTATACCTCTTAAGATCAACAACTAAGAGTTCTGAGATTTGCTCACTACTTAGTGAGCCTTCTCCTTCATTTTCATTTTCCTTGGCTTCATCTTTTGTGCTATAAACATTGTCCCAATCTGATGCATGCATTAAATCTATAGTGCTCATGTCTTTGTGCACATTCATTTTGTCATTACAACAACTTGCATTTGCATCATGATCTTTATCATGCTGATCATAAAGTGTTGCTATTTGTTGCAACATGGTTTCATAACCCTGGTTGTAAACATCTTGTGGATTGAACTTGACAGCAAGGTGATCTATATCATTCAGATCTGAATCCTCAACAAGCTCACAAATATTTGAACAATAACTTATACTCTCATAGTTTTCTTCTTTCTCTGAATACACATCTACACTATCATGCTGAGAATAAGAGTCACCTTCACCATCATATGAGACATCTCCACTCACGAATTCATCTCCATCATTGTATTCAATATTATGTGCATTTTCAGATTTGGTCATTTCAATCCCATCTATCCATTCTTTAATACTGGCAACACTTTCTTCCCTCAAGGTTGAAGACCAATTGACTGAGTCAGGCTCTTCAAGCTCTAAGAATAATTGAATCCAAATAGACTCATGGGGTCTAACATCAACTGGGCACTCATTTAATGCAGCAATAAATCTTTCATAAAAAAACATATGATGACTCTTCTTTCCTCTTCACTAATTTCCTTCTAAGAAACAAAATGCACTTTTCTTGGATCTTTTGAAGATGTATTTCAATCTCCTTATCAATGTCTATCAAAATTGACAAAGAAGTTTTAGATCTAGGAACCACATCTAGATCCATTACTTTTGAAACATCTATTGAATCATTACCATGACAATGCATCTTACTATTTTACAAACTTTTATTTTGCAAAACACATGTAGTCATTAACTTCATAACTAGACATACTTCTCACCATATTTCTGACTGAAACTTTTCAAAACAAGAAGTATGTAACCTTGGAACCAATATTACTTTTCCTGGTGACTTGCTTCACCTTATAAGGAACAAAGTTATCTCACAAGTTTTTTGAGGAATGCCTGGGTATATTTGTTGCTGCTATTCACTTCACCTCTGACTAAAAATTTGAAGAGCATCTCCAAATATCAGGTTCATTCTTACAGAGTTTCCACCTCCCTAAAGAGGAATAAAATTTTACCATTGATCTTCACTCTAAAACACTTTCAGATTTCTAGGTGTCACACAGCAGAGTCACATAATATTATTTTTTTAATTTGTCAACAACAAAATCTCCAAGACACACACTTTCAAATCTAAAAAAAATTGTCAAATTTATAAACTTCTAAGACTCTTCTGTTAGGTCCTGGGGACAACTGAGAGGGGGGAGGTGAATCCGTTGTTTAATAAATTCAAACCAAAAACAACTTAACCAGCTTAATGCCTAATATCGGTAAACCAGTTAAGTATGCCAGTAAATAGTTTTAAAAGTTAATTGATATACCGGTAAGGATTAGTGCATGAAACATAAACACAAAGTCATCCACAACACATAACACCAATATTTGTACATGGAAACCCTGTAAGGGGAAAAACCATGGTGGGAAACCTTACCCACAATTAGATGATACTACTGCAGATAGTAAGTGTACATAAATGGGGACTGCACATGTAGAAAGGCCAACAACCTAGAGCTCACTACTCAATCACAAAATGGGAGTCACACTGACTACAATTGGATGATTAAATCCTAGATAATGTACCACTCAAAATAGAATCTTCATATGTTGGATTCAGTACTAGTTAAGCTCTGATTATCTTCTTCAAACCTTCCTTGAATCTTCATATGCTGCACAAAATCGCATCTTCATATGCTGGATTCAGTAGTGGTGTAATGCTGATATGCTTTCACAAAAACCTAGCTTCACCTTCAAATGATGTCTTCGTGTATAGCTCTACTTAATCTCAAATATACCTTCACACAATCTTTTTTTTTCGCATTCCACACTTGATCTTACAAATAAGATCTTACATTTATACCATAACCTAAGACCAATTTTAGTAGGTCGGCTCTACAAGATATTACAAAAAAAACATTTTACGAATAATATAATATCTGATGCAATAACTGATTGAACATGTTGGCTTAATGTATTTACAATAATAATTATTCATCTCCATAGCATGCCATGTTGATCTGGAAAAGATAAACCTACTGATGTAACCCTAGACCTATTTGCCAATAACAACAAATATGCAACTGTGAATATACCAATGAACAAAACTCCAGGACAAGATGTCTAGATGATGTCTTCAACATTACCAAGTGTTTTCCATGCCATTCCAAGTGTCAGTGATCATTATATCTTGTTGGTGTACCATATACCAGTAACTGTGCAATAGTTACTTCCTTGCCGGTGAATGTTGTTGGATCTCCAAAGCGCTAGTGTTTTAGTAGGTGTTGACATCAATGACAAAACCATACCAAAATAACAACATTCTCCCGCTTTGGCATTGATGGCAACACAAGATGGAAATACCATCAAAGTGCCAAAATAGAAATGCCAAGTATCAAAAACCAACAATCTCCAAAAAGATCATAACTAGTAATCAGAGAGTAATAATCTCTCCTAAACAACAATCTCTCCCCTTGGAAGCAACATGTGTTTTCCAAAGTTTTTCAATACCAACCTCTCCAAATGATAATGTGTTTTTCCATATATATCTCTCCCCCTTTCACATCAAATGCCAAAGTTATAATAAAACCAAGTTCGTATACAAAATACCAATCAATTCAATATACCAACTACTCCCCCTGAGAAGTAGCTTCCTCATCAAAGACTGGAGTAAAAGATGTGTCTGTTAATTCTATCAGTTGATGACAATCATCATCTATCTAAGTCTCAATCGGTGGTGGTATGACTCCAAGCTGATCTCTGAGATATTCAAAAGTCTCCTTAGGCAAAGGTTTAGTGAAAATATTTGCAATCTACTCTTTAGTATTCACATAAACCAGTTTTATCTCCTTAGCTTCAACAGTTTCTCTTAGAAAATTCAGTTTGATAGAAACATGTTTGGTTTTAGAATGTAATACCGAATTCTTAGATATATCAATTATTGCAGTGTTATGACAATAGATAGTAATAGGTTCCTTGTATTTTACCTTTATATATTTCAACATTTGCTTAAGCCATAGTACCTATGTATAGTTAGTTGCTACTCCAACATATTCTGATTCTGTTGTTGATAAAGATGTACAACTCTGTTTCTTACTCAACCAAGAAACTAGTCTATTTCCAAGAAAGAATGCTCCACTGGTGGTGTTTTTTTCTATCATCCACATCTCTTGCCCAATTTGCTACTGTGTATGCACATAATTCAAAGTTTTCATCTCTAGGATACCATAACCCAAGATTTATAGTGCCTTGTAAGTATCGGAAAATCCTTTTTACTGCTGATTCATGATTTTCTCTAGGATTACTTCAAAATATTGAAACAATACATACTCCATTCATAATATCAGGTTCGGTTTGTGTCAAATACAGTAAACCTCCTATCATAGATTTGTATCTAGTTGGATTAACAGGTGTAGATTCATCCCTTTGTGATAATTTGTCATTTGTTGTCATAGGTGTGCTTACTGGTTTAGAGTTCTCCATCCCAAATTTCTTTAGTAACTCTTTCAAGTATTTGGATTGACTCAAGAATATACCTTTATCAGTCTGTGAAATTTGCAATCCTAAAAAGAATTTTATTTCACCAATCATAGACATTTCAAGTTCTTGCTGCATTTTAATAGAGAATTCCTTACATAATCCACCTTCTCCTCCAAATATTATATCATCAACAAATACTTCTATAATAAAGATGTCATCATTAGCTATTTTATAATATAGATTGTTGTCTGCATTTCCTTTAGTAAAACCAATCTTTGAAAGATACTTATCCAATCTTACATACCAAGCTCTTCGAGCTTGTTTTAGTCCATATAGAGCTTTCCTTAACCTGCATACCATATCATTGTCATCTGTCAAAGAAAATCCATCAGGTTGTTCAATGTATACTTCTTCTTCAAGGTCTCCATTCAAAAATGCACATTTAATATCCATTTGATAAACTTTGTAGTTCTTGTGTGCTGCAAAAGCCAAAAATAATCTTACTGCCTTAATTCTAGCTACCAGTGCAAAGATTTCATTGTAATCAACTCCTTTCTGAGAATATCCTACACACTAGTCTTTCTTTATTTCTGACAACCTTACCATCTTCATTAAGTTTTTTTCTAAATACCCATTTGGTTCCAATTACATTTTTATCTTTAGGCCGGGGAACTAATGTCCAAATGTTGTTTTCCTCAATTTGTTCTAATTCTTCTTCCATAGCTTTAATCCAAAATTTATCTTCACATGCCTCATTAATAGATGATGGTTCAATTTGAGAAATAAGACATACCTCTTCATTTGCCAATCTTCCTCTTGTCATAACTCCTTTAAACTTATTTCCAATTATCTGATCTTCAAAATGATTCAGTCTTACATACCGAGGTGTTTTAGTTTGCTGTTGTTCTTCAATTATTGTGGAATCCTCAGATGGTACCGGGGTAACTGGATCTTCATTTTGTATCGGTTGATTTAGAGTAGGTTCATTTGTCAATTTTTTTTTTTCGGTTCAGAGTCTATATACCATGAAGTTCCTCTGAATTGTTCATCAATCTTTACATTTGTACTCTCAACAATTTTCTACAATCTCTTGTTAAAACATCTATATGATTTTCTCTTAGATGAATAACCAAGAAATATTCCTTCATCACTTCTAGGATCAAATTTTCCAATATACTCATCTCTTATGATATAACATTTACTTCCAAATACTCTAAAATACTTAAGAGTAGGAGTATTACCAAACCATAGTTCATGAGGGGTCTTACCGGTTTCACCTTTGATGTGAACTTTGTTAAATGTATAGACCGTTGTGCTGACTGCTTCTCTCCAATACACATGTGGTAGGTTTGTTTATGATAACATACTTCTCGCTACATCCAAGATAGTTCTGTTTTTCCTTTCAACAACTCCATTCTGTTGAGTTGTCTGAGGTGCTAATAGTTGTCTTTTGATTCCATTTACTTCACAGAATGTATTAAAATCCCTAGATTTAAATTCACCTCCTTGATCCAATCTTAAACATTTGATTTTCTTACCGGTTTCATTTTCAACCATTGCTTTGAATACTTTGACCTTTCCAAGTGCTTCTGATTTTTCTCTAAGAAAAGTAACCCAACACATCCTAGAATAGTCATCAATGATTAGCATGAAATATCTATCACCTTGTAAGCTTTTAGTTCTAGCTAGACCACATAAATCAGTGTGAATCAAATCGAGAGCATTATTTGATTTTTCTGGAATACTTTTGAAAC
The DNA here is from genome assembly GCF_030272615.1 of Cryptomeria japonica. Taxonomy (NCBI): domain Eukaryota; kingdom Viridiplantae; phylum Streptophyta; class Pinopsida; order Cupressales; family Cupressaceae; genus Cryptomeria; species Cryptomeria japonica. The sequence goes on from NC_081412.1 coordinate 62,136,278, forward strand.
TAGCTCTAACTTGTTTTCCAAATTGACATTCCTTACATACTATATTCTGAGGTTTGACAATTTTAGGTAAATCTCTAACTGCCTTAGTAGAATTGATCTTTACCATGCAATCAAAGTTTACATGACAGAGTTTCTTATGCCATAACCAACTTTCATCTATATGTGCAATTAAGCATGTCTTTTCATTGTTATTCAAATGAAAGATATTACCTCTAGTTTGATTATTAGCTGCAATTTCCAAACCAGTTCTATTCATGATTTTGCATTTTCCAGTTTTAAATTGCAATTAAAATCCTTTCTCAACTAATTGACCAACACTCAAAAGATTATTCTTTAATCCTTCAACATAGTAGACATTGTCAGTGTTATGCTTACCATCAAGAGATATTGTACCCTTACCTTTGATTGAACAAGCTTTGTCATCTCCAAATCTCACTAAACCTCCATTGTATTCTTGAAAGTTCAAAAATTTACCTTTGTCTCCTGTCATATGATGTGAGCATCCTGAATCAATGATCCATTCATCCTTTATTTCAACTTTAGCTGCCAGAGCCTATACTACCAGTTGAGCAGTAGGTGTTGGTTGATCTTCTATTATAGCAACAAAAACCCATCTATTGTCTGTCAGATCCTCATCAGAATCATCAGTCACACCTTCATCAGCAATATAACAAGATTTGTCTTTATTCTTCTTAAATATGTATCTCTGATATTCAGGGTTAGGCTCTTATGTTCTTCTATCTTCTTCTCTTAGTCTAGCATGTCTATCAGGGCATCTTGAAGCCATATGACCAATCTTATTGCAGTTAAAACATTTAAAAGGTGCTTTACCTTCATACTTACTTCCAACTGGACCTTTAGGCATTTTCCTTGCAAATAGTGCTTCAAGTTCTTCAAGTTCTTCATTTTCTTTCCTACTTTCTTCAAGGTCTCTTGCATAAAAGGCTTTCCAATCAGATTTTTCAAATGATGGAGTAGATGATGTTGATTCTTTAAAGGCCAAATCTGTCTTTATAGTAGCAACAGGACCAAAATCTTCAATTTCAAAAGATGAAAGTTTCCCAATCAATGTATCCCTAGTAACTGATGTATTATGCATTGTTCTTAACTCATTTATAGTAGTAACCTTCATTTTATATGCTGGTGACAATCCTCTTAAAACTTTTGAAACAATTTCATCCTCACTTAAGGTTCCTCCACAACATTTAATACTCAAAACAATTTCATTTACTCTTTCCATAAAAGTAGAAATCCTTTCATCTTCTTCCATTTTTAGATGTTCATACCTAACTCGAAAGCTTTCAAGTTTTTCAATTTTGACTATGGAATCTCCTTCATTCAGTGTTTCCAAATGATCCCAAATAGCTTTAGCAGTAGACCTATCTGATAGTCCAATGATTTGTTGATCTGATAATGCACTCAAAAGTGCTTCTCTTGCTTTGCAATCATTTTCCTCATCTTTTGTCAAGTTAGTTGGACTGGGCTGACCTAGTACAATAGCAATATAATCATTCTTTGTAACTTCCCAGATGTATTTTCCAATGCAATTTAGATGTGTTTCCATTCTGATCTTCCATATGCCATAGTTAGTTCCATCAAGTTTAGGACTGTCCTTCCTGAAATAATTAGTAGACATTGGATCTCCTCAAGCTGTTAAACTTCTGCAAATAGAGGACTAAGCTCTGATACCAATTGTTAGGTCCTGGGGACAACTGAGAGGGGGGGGTGAATCAGTTGTCTAATAAATTCAAACAAAAAATAACTTAACCAACTTAATGCTTAATAGCGGTAAACCAGTTAATTATGTCGGTAAACAGTTAACAGTTAATTTCTATACCGGTAAGGATTAGTGCATGAAACATAAACACAAAGTCATCCACAAGACATAACACCAATATTTGTACATGGAAACCCTGTAAGGGGAAAGATCATAGTGGGAAACCTTACCCACAATTAGATGATACTACTGTAGATAGTAAGTGTACACAAATGGGGTCTGCACATGCAGAAAGGCTGATGGCCTAGAGCTCACTACTCAATCACAAAATGGGAGTCACACTAACTATAGTGTGATGGTTAAATCCAATATGAATGTACTACATAAAATAGCATCTTCATATGCTGGATTTAGTACCAGTGTAATGCTAATATGCTTTCACAAAAACCTATCTTCACCTTCAAATGATGTCTTCGAGTATAGCTCTGCTTAATCTCACATATACCTTCACACAATCTTTTTTTTTCGCATTCCACACTTGATCTTACAAATAAGATCTTACATTTATACCATAACCTAAGACCAATTTTAGTAGGTCAGCTCTACAAGATATTACAATAAAAACATTTTACAAATGATATAATATCTGATGCAATAACCGATTGAACATGTCGGCTTAATGCATTTACAATAATAATTAATCATCTCCATAGTGTGCCATGTTGATCTGGAAAAGATAAACCTGCCAGTGTAACCCTAGACCTATTTGTCAGTAACAACAAATATGCAACTGTGACTATACCAATGAACAAAACTCCAGGACAAGATGTCCAAATGATGTCTTCGACATTACCAAGTGTTTTACATGCCATTCAAAGTGCGGTGATCATTATATCTTGCAAGTGTACCATATACTAGTAACTGTGCAATAGTTACTTGCTTGCCGGTGAATGTTGTTGGATCTCCAAAGTGCTAGTGTTTTAGTAGGTGTTGACTTCAATGACAAAACCATACCAAAATACCAACATCTTCCCCAAATAAATACTGGCCAGACTCATGGGTTTGTCTATAATCAACAAGGTGAATACAACTTCTCTCAACCTTACAGAAAATGCAATTACAGGACACTATTATTCCCTAGCAGAGTCACCATTTTTTGTTATTCTCAAAAAAGAGAAACCCAAGTTCACCTGCAATCTATCTATGAAAGAGAAAATCTCAATCAATGAAAAGCTTTAGGGCTTGGATAACATAACAAGGATATGAATCCTTATACTCTTCAGGCTCTGCAAAACCTAGGTGGGTGTACCTTTGACGCATTAAATAAGACCATTTACACACATAACAACATGAACAAAAAGTAGATAAATCTCACAAGGCTCAACAACAAGGAGGTTACTGCAAATGGGCTAGATCTACATTGACATCTCAACTAGATTGGAGCATGAGATAGGTGGAGCATACTAGAACAACAAACATAAAGGAAATGGATATTTGATTAATTAAATCTCTGCGAATCCCTAGAATTTGCAAGACTAGTGCCTTATCCAAGGGCATGGAGTCATACATCAATTTGCAAATGAAAACCTCTATTGCAAATCCAATTTATTGAGAAAGATATCCCTATATTAATTCCTGACATTAATACATTCTAAACTCAAACAGAGGATCATACATATCTAGACACTATCCTGAGTCAAAAATGATTATTCATAGAATTTAAACTCTTCCTTAAAGAGTACTTAAGAACACCCATTACACTCCCACTTTGAGAGGACAAACCCAAACTCCCTTGAAGACTGGATTTATTGAAAATCAAAGAAGGCCTAGAGATAATCCAATAAACTGTATATATGCCTTACATATATGTGACCTGCAATAGAAAACATCTACAAGAAGAAGACAGTCTATTACTTGAAAAAGGGACATTGTATTACAAATTTGGAAAAAACTCAGAATTGGAAACCAAGATTCAATAGCCTTGCTCAAAAAAAAATTGGAACCTCTACAAATGAGAAGACAAAGAGAATAAGAAGGCACAGAGAAGAAATCAGATCTCATTCTATGACCATGGCAACTACCCTATTTTCTCATTAACTGCCCACACACATGGCCTGTAGAAAATCTAATCTTTCTCACTGAGAAATAAATTATAAGATCCCGAGGTACCTACCTCAAAAATATTTTCTGTAGGTTACACTTTACTATAGAAATGGATTCCTTGGATCGAGAGCTTTCCAACAATATACAATATGCCTATACTTGGTCAACAATTCAACCTTTAGGTGCATTAAACTCTCAGTCCCTTCCGACCAACCAGGCACACCAGTATTTAAATCTTCTACATTTCTACCTATAGTCTAAACCATATATTTAATTTTGATTTTTCCTGCATAGAACTTTGCCACATGTCACCTTTGGTTTGGCCTTGGAGTCCCTCTAGACTCCACCTATCCTACCACTCAAGCAAGGCCATACCTACTCTCTGACCTGGGCCTACCTTGGTTATTCATCTTTGTCTCTTCCTTGTCACTGATCTACGATGGATATTCATCTTGCATCTTTGGACTATGGATCAACGACCGCCATTGATCTCCCTCAAACTTTCTTGTTCGTTATTTCCTCTGAACTGCGCTTTCTATGGGTCCCACCGCTTAGCCATCGAGCATCTTTTTGTTGCAACTTGGCGACAACTATTGATATACCTCAGATCACCATTGATCAGCCTTGACTTGCCTAGCCTTTACCTTGCCTAAGCCTTTTTCTTGTCTCATCGAAACCTTAGTTTCATAGACACCTTTTATGTCAATGAAACTGATGCCTTCGGTGAGTCCTTATAGTGATCCATCAAAGCCATAGTCTATTTGATATTCATTTTGATGACATGCCACCTACCTACCATGTGGCACCTTGTGATTGGCTATGGGATCCCTACCCTGACACCTTAGCATGCCCTCCACTAACTATTGGAATGAACCTCTTCATAACCATCTACCTTAACTGCTTCTATTAACTGCCAACCATAGTTTACCGCTAGTGGTTTGTCGCCAAGTCACAACAATTAACAGTCAAGCACCTTCATCTTGCAGTATATCGATGGCCATCTGATCATGTGCAACCTACTTGCTCATTAATCTCCCCTTTTGCTGCAAAATTTGGCTGCTTTGAGATGCACGCGCTTGCGGGGGGTCCACTGGGTTGAGCTTCTCCTTATCAAAAGCCAATAAGCTTTGACACTAAGGATATATGCGACCTTGCATATAATAGTGAAATGCTCCTCCTCACGACCAATGTGGGATAAATGGTCCTTCATGCCAAGGCCTTTCCATTGGATCATCAGAACCTCTCCAAACATGCTAGCCCAATAGCTGATGCCATCTTCCTATACTATGTGATGTTCCATTGGTTCATCGTGTATCATTACATTATGCTATTCTAATGGTTGATATCACCGGTGTCCACCTCCTCTGCTTGCATTTTCCATTGGGTCATGGGGAAGACATCAAAACCTAACTTCCAATGGCCAATGATGACTTTCTACACTCTACATTTCCATCGGGTCATTGGCGTAACATTAAACCACTCCACCTGATACCCAATGTCTCTACTCTGATCTATCCACTTTTCTATCTTGTCATCGGCGTAGGGGAAAACCTTACCTACCGATAACCAATACAACCGCTTTGCACCCATGCTTTCTCATCAGGTCATTTGGGTAGCTTAAAACTACTCACCTCAATACCTGATAACTTACTTCGGTCTATTCCACACTCCAGTGACCTCATCAGGGTAAGTCCTACCGATTGGGGTAGGTTTTGTCGATAAGGCAAAAAATCAAAAACTGTCATAAGCAACGCTAGGATGAAGTGTAGATGCAATTTTTTTGAAATGGGCCCCTCAAATTCACCAAATTTTTATGAGTCCCAACAGGATATTCAGCTCAAGGGGAGCAAGTTCAGGATGAAACTGATAGTTGGAAACCATGACCATTTTTCACATGAGTGTTGCCATCAATGCCAAAGGGGGAAATTGTTGGAAATTGACACTCAATTGGTTGGTTTCACTATTTTGTCATTCATGGGAACATGGTAATTTATTTCAGCTTCATATTTTGGGTTAGTTGTGTATCGGCAGACACTTCATAGACACTACACTGACACCGACAGGTTGGAAGGAATTCTTTACTTACTGACAATTCAGACCAACATGGTTTAGAATCAGGTTATCGATATTGGAGGATGACATATTTTGTATCCGATATCAGCAATTGTTTTTTATATTCATATAATTATGTTATCTATCTGACATGTATATTGATATTATAATTATCTTTATAAGCCGACATAAGCCATTTTAAATTGTAAAGGGTATATAGGTTAGTTGATTAGATCATTTTGATATATCATGTGAGTATGTATTGGGAAGGAAATAATGAAGGAGATGCAAAATATATGAGATATATTATGTATGTGAGGATATTTATGTAAGGTATATTCGTGTAAGGGTTTAGGGTTTCAGACTGGAATAGACAGATCTTAACCGGAACTATATTCAGGCATAGAATATGTTATCTTTACAGTTCAATCATTTCTCTGGATTGTAGTCTGGATTTGTATGTAGTCAGTGAGGTTCCTTTTGTGATTGAGCAATGTGGTCTAGGTTGTAAGCCTTCCTACAAGTGCAGGCCCCTATATTTTGTAATATCTCTTCATATGGCCAATGGATTGATATTGTGGGTCACAAATCCCATCGTGGTTTTTCCTCTTTGAGGTTTTCCACATATAATTTTGTGTGTTATGGTATTCATTTATGTGATTGGATTATTTGTTTATTTAGTTCTTTCAATTCTATATCTACCGGTATATCGGTTTGTGTATTCATGTTTTAGTAATGTTAAAATTGATCATTCTGGTAGAACACTGATTCACGCCCCCCTCTCAGTATTCTTGGATTCCAACAGACTTAGACCTTGATATCACTTATAATATCCTCCTAGGCTAACCATGGATCCATTTGATGTAAGTCATTCCCTCCACATAACATCAATGCATCCAATTCCCACATAATGAAGTGGATACTACTATTCTAGGTGAGCCAAATCCATATCTTTATTGTAGTAACATTCTTGGTAAGACAAAATATAGTATTCCTATCAATTAAGAAGCTAGCTCATCCACATATTACATTTATCTAGCATCATTAAAAGCCTCTATGTCTAAAAAACCTAAGATAAAGGCCAACATAGAAGATATAAAGTAATGCGAGAGTATATCCTACAACAAACCATGTATCTTATAGAGCTTATGGACTCCCCTAAGACTTGTGGTAGACCATATTCATCACAACATGTATCAAAAGTTACTATGAAATGGGATCCTACCACCTTTACTAGATGGGTGAGATGGACAATGAAGACCTCTTCAAAATATTGTACAATGACGCAAAGGAACAATTGGATCAAGGTAATGTTAGGGTATCTATTGAAAACCATGGCAAAGGTTTCAAGTTATTACTAAAAATGGGATATTATGGTAAAGGTCCTCTTGGATTGTAGAAACAAGAAATTGTGAAATTCCTTCAATTACCTATTGATACAAGTTCATGTCACCATTAAAGCATCCATTATAACTGACCTAAGACATCAATAATGTCTTAAATTCCTTATGCAATTAACCCAAAAATCCTTAAAAACTAAGCCCCATGCCTTCACGCTTAGTCTTTCCTTAGCCCGGATCTATTTACCATTTATCCACTCAACTAGTTGTATCAGAGGTCACCACTTCAAGGCCACTTAATCATTCCAAAACCAACCCCAGCTGATCCATTCACCGGTATGACCATAGTGTCATAGTTCTCCCTCACCTCACATCCCTAGATACATGATGACATCATCTAGATATTTCTTGCAAGGTGGTGGGGCTAGTTTTCTTTCCCACAATCCCATGGAGGTCACATGGAAAGTTTGAGGCTGACTTGCAATTTTATGGTATGCTTACCACTACCCTACACAATCTACATGGTTGGGAGGATAGTGCCTTGTGGGGTGGCAGTATGGATGAAGTAAGGTAGAATTACAATTCTTCAAGTCATCATGGAGTTCTGTAGAGGTTGTTAGTCAACATCTAAGGTCACTCATAGGGTGGTAGTGTTTGGGCTTCTTCCTGCAGTCTTACGTCATCAAACAATCAAAGCTTGATCAGGCTTGTGGGCTCACAGTGAATTACCATTGACTTGCACTATTCACATGGTGGGGATGATAAGGCCTTGTGGGATGGCAGTATGGTGAAATAGAATTGAAGAAGTTGTCTCCCATTTTCTCAGAAAAGGACCAATGACTTTTTAGAGAGAGAATACGGTATTATGGTAAGTTCATTGCCAACCCACGATTAAGACCAAAAAAATCTACCAAACTATTGTGGGTGGGTGGTGAAACTCCACTAGGTCATGGTGGTTACAAAAATTTCTTGAAGGATGTCTAGAGTAGACTAGTAAAGGTCTTTTTTTCCCATAGGCTCATAAGAGGGGAAGCAAATTTGAAAAAATGGTTGCAGCTGTGTGGTAAAGATGTCCTATTACCCCAACATTGCAAGAGGGGAAGGTAGAATCTAAACGAGACCTGCATGCTAGTGGTGAGGTTTGGTTTCTATCACAACCCCATTGGATGAAAGGGAAATATTAATTCTTGTGGGTGGGTGGTAAGAGCATGAATGTCCCTGCAGCCCCTCAATCATCTCTTGGTACATCTTGGCCATCTATTTTGTAAGATATACCTAGACCAACAACAATGTTTTGATCCCCTATTATGAAAACTCCTACAATGCATCTAAGCCATTCATTTTGGTGCGAAGAAAAATCCAACAAACCACATTCAAGATTGATGTTGAACATTCAAATTCAAATGGCTAGGTAGGGTGGTTGTTTACTAGTAGGTTGAAAGTTATTTCTGACCTTGTTAGTGGTTCAGATCGAATTTGATCCTATGCCAACCACTTTTAGAATGTTTCCCATGGCCACTCATGCCCATTTATTACTCTCAGAAAACTTTTTTGGCCTCCTATCTCATTAGAGAACATTCAGATGACATTCCAGTAACCTATTCCAGCATGCAAGAGATCAAATCTTTGATTTTATGCATGTTTTCCATCCTTCTCTGTAACCTAACCCTACTTGGTTAGTTCTTCTAAATTCAATGACAATCTACATTATGCCTACACTATAAAGGCAATTTTGTTACATATTCTAGAGGTTCTTCTCCCTTTCCTCTTATGGATTTTTTTTTTCTACATTTATAAATTTACCTTGCCTTGCATTAATAAAGTTATCTATTTTTTGGATCTTTCCCGTTCAAATGTCTTGTGTAAAACATCTTACCTTTCTATTTGAATACATTTTTCTTTTTTTCTAGAGTATGTTAAACTTCTTAAAAGACCTTGTTTATGAATGCTCTTAGACCCTTGCAATGTCTCATTAAGATCTAATCTTCATATGTTCTTTAGGAAACTGTGTATGTCTTTGGGTAACTTTCTTTGATATTTTGTGTAATCAATAAGTAGGGTAAGACCAATTCTAATCTTGGTGCATCACCTCCTTTACATTTTTTGTACTCTTTTTGCCCTTTTTCTCTACAAATTAGTAGAATAGAATTAGAAATAGGTATTATAAATTTTGGGTTGGTTCAACATTACACCCTGATTGGAAATGAAGTTGACCTTCTTTGCAGATTTAGCCTCACATATGCAACATCCCATACTTGGAGGTTAAATCTATGTTTAAGAAGTTTATTTGAACTAATACCTTAGACAAGGGTGCAAATGCTTTATGACAATAGTTTATGGCATGCCCAATGGGATAGTTTGAGCTATCTCAATTCAATCTTTCTTGTTGCTTGCTAGTATTTGGTGTATGAATTAGCAATATATTCCTTTGGAGGAAATTTTTTTATATACTTGGACACTCTAAGAAGAAAATGTAGAGGTCAAGTATGTTAGATAGTTCAGATAACCAGAAGACAACTGAGAGCGGGGGGGGGGTGAATCAGTTGTCACAGATTATCAAAAGGATTAGTAATTTAAAATTTAATACCAAAACCCAAAACAACAATACTAGAATAGCAGTTAAACCAATTAAGTATAAACAATAATCACAAAATAAAATCCATCCACATAGCACTAATATTTGTGTGTGGCAAACCCGGTAAAGGGATAAGCCATAGTGGGAAGCCTACCCACAGTCAGATAATACTTCTGCAGTATGTGAATTACAATGAAGGGGACTGCACTTGCAGGAAGGTCAACAACCTAGAGCACACTGCTCATCACAAAAGGAGCCTCACTGACTAAATATAAATCCATACTACAATCCAGAGAAGTGTTGAACTACAAAAGATAGCATAGACTCCTATACCTGAGTACAGATCCAGTTAAGCTCAATATCGGAGGACTAAATCCTCTTTCATAAAACCAATTCTATCTCCAATGATAGACCAAATCCTCTTCTTGAATGGAATT